>NC_064630.1:75657500-75809282 GCF_023864275.1 Schistocerca cancellata
TATAGTGAATACAGCACTCCTTGCATTAGAAGCACATTGGTGGATGCAAGTCAAACCACAGTTCATGCAGCATTTCAACAATACATAGACAGTGAATGGTAGTCACTTGCATTTTATTTGCACAAGCTCTCTCCGTCACAACAAAAATTCTGCGTGTATGATCGTCAACCAGTCAAGGTTTATGAATCTATTAGATACTTTCACACACAGTTGGGGAACAGAGACCTTGCAGTTTATACAGAGCAGCCAATCATGTACACCTCCAGGCAGAACAATGATAAATGCTTGCATGGCAATACAGTCAATTGGAATTCATTGCTCAATTCAGCACTGGTGTACGTCACATATCAGTAACTGACAGCATACTAGCTGACAGCCTATCCCTTGTAAACAGTATAACAGATGCAGGGGGTTTTACTCAACTCACCTAAGCACAAGACTCAGACCAGAAGCTTCAGAAAGTCACTTCCTTCAACCTTCCACTGAAACTGAAGGACATTCCTGCCACAAATGTTAAACTATATTGTGAAATTTCCAATGAGAGATCTCATCTGTTCCCACCTTCATCATTCCATAGACACATGCTAGAGCCTGCACAACTTATATCACATTGGAATCAGGTCAACAGTTAAACTGATTGCTAACCATTTTGTGTGGCCTGTTATGTAGAAAGATTGTAGAACCTGGACTCAGGTGTTCAACGCCAGCATGCAAAGTATCTCGCAACATACATGTGCCTATGGGAGATTTCCTAGGCAAAGCTGCAAGATTGGCATGTCTACATATTGACGTAGTATGACTGTTAGCACCCTAAAATGATCAATAATATCTATTAACAGCAGTTGGCTGCTTCGCCTGCTGCCCAGAAGTGATACCAGTAGAGAATATTTCAGTGGTAACATCAGCTTCTGCCATTGTTTCACATTGTATATCCCGTTTTGGTTGTCCAGTACACATCACAACAGAACATGGCCATAATTCAGATCTGAACTGTTTGCCCAGCTGAACAAATTCTGTGGCACACCGTACATCACAAGACGATAAGTTATCACCCAACAAGTAATGGGATGACTGAATGCTGGAAACAATCATTAAAAGCCACACTAATGTCCCATGAATCAAACTGCAAAACAGTTTTAGTGTTGGTCTTGCTTGGAAACCCAACGTGGACTCTTCACCAGCCGGGCTAATTTGTGGAGACGTACTATAACTTCCTGGTGAGTTCACTGATCCACATGCAATCATGATGGAGGACACCAACCAAAGAGACTTCATTTCTCACCTGAGAGATTGGATGATGGAAATCTGACCATGTCCAGCATTGAGGCATGGAACCTCACAAACCTTTCTGCTCCGTGAGTTAGAGACGTCCCCGCATGTGATGTTATACAGATACGGAATGACATCGGCACTGACACCTCTGTACATGGGCCCTCATATCATTGGCATAAGTGAAAAATCAACAAACATTTCAATTAATGGTAAATCCATTGACAGGCTTAAGCAAGCCTTCCTGTAGCCAGAACTGCCACAAATGCATGCACAGAGCAACCAGCCACAGCCTTTGCCTCGGGTACAACCACCTCCACTGGAAACAGAGGCTCAACAAGAATATCAAATGCATTCTGGTCAGTGCGTACACTTCAGTACATGATTCATGTTGCCAGAACTTCCACAAATGCATGCACAGAGCAACTAGCCACAGGCTTTGCCTTGGGTACAACCACCTCCACTGGAAGCAGAGGCTCAACAAGAATATCAAATGCATTCTGGTCAGTGCGTACACTTCAGAACATGATTCATGGATGATGCTTCTGGTGAAATTTGTGGATGATGCTTTGCTTTCCCTGAGGAGGATGGTATAGCAGTGGACATACACACCCACTGATAACAAGTCATCAGCTGGTTTGTTCAATGAGGCTGTCAAATGAATTCATACACTGGTCACCTGGATCACTGCAGTTAAATTTCTCCTTGCTGCAGTGTGACACTCTGAGTCTGTTTTTGTTCTGACAGAAACCTCACTTAGCTACCAATCAAGCTTGGGTGATATACTTACCTCTGTAATGACTGTACTTATTTCATTGTATGTTTGGATTGTTCTGCATTTGACCTGGTTTATTCTAAGTAAAATGTTGCTCTTGATACCTCAGAATTAATATTTTGTATCTGTGGCTGGCCAAGTTACAAGCACTTCACATTCAGTTTGGAAGGCTATCAACTAATCTTGCAATGCACATAGCTGGAAACTAATATTAACAAGCAATGGGACAACTTGCAAGAAATTAAAGTTTGTATTGTGAATGTCAAGAGCTGCATTTTGTAAAATGACTAATATGTTCAAAAGCCATCAACTCTCAATCAAAACAAAATTAAAGTTTCTACTTTGCTACATATTCCCCATTCTTTTCTATGGAGCTGAGACTTAGAGTTCAAGTGAGATGGTGGTCAAACAACAGGAGGAATTGGAGATGTGATTGTACACGAGAATGCTAACAGTGCCATAGACAGATAAAATTACTAACAACAACATTCTCCACAAACTTAAGAAGGAAAAAAGTCCTGAACACTGCAAAATATAGAAAACTACAATATCTTAGATGAATGGAAACAGGCATAAACTGCTGCAAAATGTTCTTCAAGGAAAGAGACTTGATAAAAGAGGATGAGGATGATGAAGAAGAAGAAGAAGAAGAAGAAGAAGAAGAAGAAGATGGAAACTTAAGGACATAGACTTGATGCATGAGTGAGGAACTTTTTTGAACAAACAAAAGTGATATAGCTATGACGGTCACATCTGGAATGGATAGGCACTAGAAGAAAAAGATACCTTTATGTAGGTTAGTGTGAATTTCTTTATTCTATGAAGAAATTGACTAGCATTTATATTATCATTGGACAGAATACATCCCACCATGGCTGCTTAGTCTACCAGCAGTAGACACATAACATATCAAATTGTGGTGTCCCAGGTTTATAAACACTGAGAGATCCTGCTTCTGTTGCATGAAATGTTAACATGTACTTGAAAATGATGTCTCCAGTCCCAGTCTTCACTTGTTATGGCATATTTTGTGCTTTTCAGGAAGATTGGACCTTGTAGAAGCTCTCCATGATGTAAATCTAGAAACTTTCTTCAGCTTCCATAAAATGATGTTACATGATCCAGGAATGCAGATCTGGTCATGGAACCACACAGTAGTTAAATGCAGTAAGGTTTCCAATATAAAAGCATTTTATCCACTGCAAAGAGAAAGCAACAAAACACTATCTACAATCTTATTCTGTCATTTTGTTTTCCACAACTGTTTGATCCATCTTTGTGCTCTTTTAATGGTTTATTATATGCCTCTATAGGCTGAAAGGTTTTTACGAGTTACTGTAGTATCTTGACAGGTGGAATATGGTTTTCTGTGACCACGCATAAGGTCAAGTTTACTTAGAACGGTAAATGTAAGTGACAATGTAATTCAGAACATAACTAATGAATGAAGCTTTCCAAGCAGAAACCACATGTATTCCATAAAAATGGCCATGATGTTAAAATTAGAAAAATTAAAGCCTATGAAGAGATTTACTGACAATCGGCCTACACGCTATCAGAAAGTGGAACAGAAATATGATGCAACTTCTGATATGCACTGTTGTGCGCATATCAAAAATGTTTATAGGTGTTTGCAAAACCTTTGTACCAAACTTGTTTTGCATTTTAAAATTTAGGCCCAATTTACAGTAATAATTGTTAATGAGGCATGATTTTGATGTAATTTCATATTATTATATAGCTGTGTCCATGTGCAGCATTTTAGAAACTTTTGAGAGAGAATCCAGTACTCCACTGTGTAACTTAGATGAGGGTGAAATGTCTCTGCGGAGATTATTTTTGTATCGCTGTGGGTTTTCATAGACTGTAAGTCATTTTAAGATGTTATATGAGTACAGTGAAAGAATGTCTGATGCAACTGCAGACTGCCATGATAACAATCTGTCATAAAAATCTGATAAAAAGGAAATCAAAATCTTAAAATTCTTTCAAAAGTTTGAGACTTTATTAAGAGATAAATCAAACCTCATCATAGAACATAAAAAAGTGAGGCACAAATTGTACCTAGATGAGAGGAATAATCAATAATACATGGTTCAAATGGTTCTGAGCACTATGGGACTTAACATCTGAGGTCATCAGTCCCCTAGAACTTAGAACTACTTAAACCTAACCAACCTAAGGACATCACACACATCCATGCCTGAGGCAGGATTCGAACCTGCGACCGTAGCGGTCGCTCGGTTCCCGACTGAAGCGCCTAGAACTGCTCGGCCACATCGGCCGGCAATCAATAATATATATCACATTTTATGCTACATAGTACCACTTACAATTCCTATCTGTCAGTTTGTACATCTCACACAAACATGCAGACTAATCATACTGGTATCAACCGACATTCACAGCATATGCCAAGTGCACTGTACTCAAATACAATGTCAAAATGTCCAAAAAAGAATGAAAAAATATGTACATGTCCTTATGCACATTCTTTGCGATGCATCATTCTCATTGCCAGGCTTTGGTTACATTTCAACACCCATCTCTAGGGACCTGTTTACCAATATGCAGTACTCATGTGAACACTGAACTATAAGTAAAATTGTGACTGAGTAGATTAAAGGAAAAGTCAGAATAAATCCACAAGCTTAAGTGCATACAGCCTCATTTTACATAGACAAATTACCTTTTAACTACATTGGTTCTTGGCAGGGATGGGGGGTGGGGTGGGGTGGGGGGGGGGGGGGAGTGCAAAAAAAAATGTAGCTTCTTTTCCAAACTGATTTTATTATTCACTTGGATGCTAAAAATTTTATGCATAGTATGTAACAATGTAGGAAAAGATAGAGTGCTACTTACGGTAAAGATAACATGCTAAATTGCATACAGGCACAGTTAAAAGACACTTACACATTAGCTTTTTGCCACAGCCTTTGTCAGAAACAACAGAAACACATATCATTCATTCACACAAGCAAGCACACCTCATGCACACATGACCGCAAACCTGGCTGCTCTGGCCAGAACGCAACTACCATGTGAGATGGTAGCAGCAATTGGGGAAGGGTAAGGGGAAGGGATATCAGGGTACAGGTGGGTGAAGAGAAGAGCACAGTCTGGCGTAGTGTGCAGGGATTAGAATGCCAACAGGTGCACGTCAGGAGGTTGTGGGACAAGGAGGTGGGGAAAATGGTGTGAAAAAGGAGAGGGGTGGTGAAAGATGGGCAGGTGTGTTGGAAGAGTGAGGCAAGCAAAGAGTGTAGGAGATGGGAATGGGGAGGAGGTGACAGCACAGAGGGGGTGGAAACTGTTGGGTGGATGGTGTGAGGACAATATGTTACCGTAGTTGAGACCTGAATAATTATGGGAGTGGAGAATGTATTGTAAGGGTAACTCCAATCTATACAGTTCTGAAAAGCTGATGGCGGAGGGGTGGATCCACAGCTTGGGTAGTGAAGCAGCCACTGAAATCAAGTAGTTTATGTTCAGGTACATCACTTGTTGGCATTCTAATCCCTGCACACACTCCAAACAGGTCTCCTCTCTTCACCCAACTGTACCCTGATATCCCTTCCTCTGACCTGTCCCCTCCAGATTGCTGCTACCATCCCACATGATAATTGCATTGCAAGTTAACAGAGTTGGTGGTCATGTGTGTGTGAGGTGTGTCTGCTTGTGTAAATGAATGGTGCAGGTTTCTCTTTTTTCCAACAGAGTCTGTGGCTGAAAGCTTATGTGTAAGTGTCTTTTAATTGTGGCTGTCTGCAACTTAGTGTTATCCATACGGTAATAGCAATCTATCTTTTCCTGCATTATTGATATTCCTACCTGGAGTTTCCATTGTTTTATGCACAGAACTTTATTTGATGCAAAACTATCAATAAATACTTCTTGGATCTGTAAGTTATCATATAATTTTTTATGGACTGATTTATAAATGACATCATTTACTGTGAGAATAAAAAGTTACAAAATGAAAAAAAAATGCTAAATTTAACAAATTGCCCATTATATGATGTTATTAAAGCAGGATATATAATGACTGTATATTGAAAGAGATGGATAAAATGTATCGGAACATTTATGTATGCAGTATCCATTAAGTACATTTTCACTCACACAGATATCACTCTTGTTACTCAATTTTTTTTCTGATAAATACAGGAATGTGCCATTTCTCTAATAATGTGGATAAAATCTTCCTTAATTTGCTGCAAATGCCAATGTAGTTATACAAAATTTACCTTCAGCAAATTCAGCTCGCATTACCACCAACTGAAACACATGCAATAGAAAGTTAGTATTCCTAGTAATCAGAATTATATGTTCCACCTCTGCGGAGGAAAGACAGCTAGTTAGGGATGGCTGGAAAAGGAATGTAGATCATACAGACTCTAGATTCAGAGGGACCCAACTCTGATGAGGAAGGAGGGAGGCAAGAATGAAGAAAAGCATCAGAGAGAGTAGGAGACCATACACAGTATATTACTAAACTCTGTGCCAGTTCACATCAGAGAAGGGACAAACTAAGATGTAAAGGTGGATTAAAAGAAAATGATAAAATTAAAATTTGAAACAACAAAATAAGAAACAAAGGCCAAAAAGATGAAGGAAAGAAACAAATGAAAATAAATCTGAATGAGTAAAAATTACAAAATTCTAACAACCACAGTACAGGAAAAGAGGGGCGGAGGGTTATGCTAACAGAAGTTAAGTCCAGGAGGGTGGTGGATGTAGAGAATAACTCCAAATTTCATGTAAACTAGTGCTAGTTGCGAGCACTCGGCAAATAGGCACTTGACATTCCAAAGGCAGATATTTCTTTGTGCATTCAGAAAGTTTGGTGATGGTGACCCACAATAAAAAAACCATGCAGTGAAAATCTCAATCAGTAAACACAGTGAGTAGTTTCACAAATTACTCTGCATTTCATGTTATATGATTTACCAGTGGACCTGGAATAAGTGCTAATGTTTGGATACACAGACCACATTTTGCAGGAATTTGGAGTATGGACTGCTATGTGGCAATGTCATACTGTTTGACAGGGATGTTGTGGAGATTAGGAGAGTGACAAGAGACCGGGCTGTGAAGATGATATGGGGAAGATATATTGCCAGTTTAAGTCTTAATTCAAGAGAGTCAGAGCCATGTTGGAGTAATCTATTGGTGCATGTAAGGCCTGAGTGAGTGGTACTGGATGCTCCAGATTTATTTATTTATTTTTATTTTTTAAATGATAAGTACGTTATTGGGCTGGAAGGATCTATGAGGAAACAGTTTGAGAATTTGTTTATGGTTGATTGGTTGGTTGGATTAAAAGATGGGGAAGGGACCAAACTACGAGGTCATCAGTCCCTTGCTCCGAATAAAACAATGCCACAAGTGTGAGACTAAAACAAACGAGACTGACAACACAAAACAGAATGAAAGGAAAAATCACAAGAATGATGAAGGGCAACAAATGTGTAAATGGACAAAAGAGGGACAAGAAAATCACAGAAATGCAAGAAATGGGATGAAGAGAGTAAAACAACAAAGCAGATGACCATGGCCGGCTGACCATGAGAATAAAATGGAGAAGCCAGCCACTCTGCTACACATTGAAACCTTCACCCTAAACGCAATAGAGTGGAGGACACAAAGGGACAAAGGACATGTGCTAAAACTTAGATCAAATGATAAAACCCATCCTCATGAATAAAACATAAAACTAAATCAGCCAATGAGGCTTTGTCAGATAAATTAGTAGCAACGAGTCCGGTAACCCAAGACTCCATCGCTGGGCTGTCAAAGTGTGACAGTGCGCCAGAAGATGGGCCACTGTCAAACGGGTGCCGCACCAACATTGAGGCGGATCTTCACGGCACAGGAGGTAACCGTGGGTCACCCAAGCATGGCCAATGCAAAGCCAGCTGAAGACAATTAATTCCCTGTGAGAGGCCCGCACGGAAGACGTCAACACATTCGTAGTCTCCTTAATGATACGCAGTATGTTGTGCATGCTGTTATGCCATTCTGTCTCCCAAAGCCGAAAAACCCTGCAACGTAAGTCAGAACACAGGTCACGTTCAGAGATGCACATCTCCAGAGGCGGTTTCTGCGTAGCCTGTTTGGCCAGCCTGTCAGTAAATTTGTTGCCTGGGATTCCTACGTGATCTGGGGTCCAGACAATCACCATTGAATGACTGGACCATTCCAGGGCACAGTTGGACTCCTGGATGGTTGCTACCAAAGGATGATGAGTGTAGCACTGATCGATAGCTTTTAGGCTGCTCAAGGACTCAGTACACAAGAGAAATGACTTGCCTGCGCATTAGCAGATGTGCTCAAGATTACAAAATATGGCCGCCAGCTCTGCAGTGAAAACACTGCAGCCATCAAGCAAGGAGTGCTGATGTCCTCCCTGAACACAGGCAAAGCCAGCATGACCATCAGGCTTCGAGCCATTAGTATAAACCACATCATGGTCCCGGTACATGTCGAGAACTGAGAGGAAGTGACAGCAGAGAGTCGCAGGGTTAACTGAATCCTTAGGGCCATGTGAAAGGTCCATATGGACGTGGCCTAGGTGTACACCATGGAGGTATACATGAATGGAACTCAAGTATAGGTGGTGAAGGGAAGGACTCCAGTTCAGAAAGAAGGAATCCCATACGAACTGCAATCGTTAGCCCCGATCTGGGCCGCCAATGCGGGAGACAGGCTGCCGTGGGTGGGAAAAGGAGACGGTAATTCGGATGCACAGGAGAACTACGAACGTGTGCAACGTAAATGGTGAGCAGTTGTGCATGCCTAACCTTCAATGGAGGGCCTCTGGCCTCCACCAGAACACTGGTCAACTGGTCAGTCAACTCGTTCTAAAAGAACCTGTCACTAAGCAAATGCGACAGTGGTGCACTGGGTCAAGTAAACGCAACACCTAGTGTGCCGTAGAACCATAAACCACACTCTGTGGTCAAGGCAGGATTGAACAAAGCCTCTGTAGAGCTGCAGCAGTGTAGAGTGATCTGCACCCCAGTTGGTGTCGCTCAGGCAAAGGTGAGAAAGGTGAGAAAGCCAAGTCAATCGGATGTCGAAAACCAGTCCTAAGAATCGATATGCCTCCACTGCAGTGAGTGGATTGTCATTAAGGTAAAGTTCTGGATCTGGATGAATGGAACGACGCTGACACAAGTGCATGACACACGACTTTGCGGCTGAAAACTGGCAGCCGTGGGCTAGAGCCCATGACTCTGCCTTGTGAATGGCTCCCTGTAGGCACTGCTCAGCAACACCAGTACTGGAGGAGCAGTAAGAAATACAGAAGTCATCCACATACACTCCTGGAAATGGAAAAAAGAACACATTGACACCGGTGTGTCAGACCCACCATACTTGCTCCGGACACTGCGAGAGGGCTGTACAAGCAATGATCACACGCACGGCACAGCGAACACACCAGGAACCACGTTGTTGCCCGTCGAATGGCGCTAGCTGCGCAGCATTTGTGCACCGCCGCCGTCAGTGTCAGCCAGTTTGCCGTGGCATACGGAGCTCCATCGCAGTCTTTAACACTGGTAGCATGCCGCGACAGCGTGGACATGAACGGTATGTGCAGTTGACAGACTTTGAGCGAGGGCGTATAGTGGGCATGCGGGAGGCCGGGTGGACGTACCGCCGAATTGCTCAACACGTGGGGCGTGAGGTCTCCACAGTACATCGATGTTGTCGCCAGTGGTCGGCGGAAGGTGCACGTGCCCGTCGACCTGGGACCGGACCGCAGCGACGCACGGATGCACGCCAAGACCGTAGGATCCTACGCAGTGCCGTAGGGGACCGCACCGCCACTTCCCAGCAAATTAGGGACACTGTTGCTCCTGGGGTATCGGCGAGGACCATTCGCAACCGTCTCCATGAAGCTGGGCTACGGTCCCGCACACCGTTAGGCCGTCTTCCGCTCACGCCCCAACATCGTGCAGCCCGCCTCCAGTGGTGTCACGACAGGCGTGAATGGAGGGACGAATGGAGACGTGTCGTCTTCAGCGATGAGAGTCGCTTCTGCCTTGGTGCCAATGATGGTCGTAAGCTTGTTTGGCGCCGTGCAGGTGAGTGCCACAATCAGGACTGCATACGACCGAGGCACACAGGGCCAACACCCGGCATCATGGTGTGGGGAGCGATTTCCTACACTAGCCGTACACCACTGGTGATCGTCGAGGGGACACTGAATAGTGCACGGTACATCCAAACCGTCATCGAACCCATCGTTCTACCATTCCTAGACCGGCAAGGGAACTTGCTGTTCCAACAGGACAATGCACGTCCGCATGTATCCCGTGCCACCCAACGTGCTCTAGAAGGTGTAAGTCAACTACCCTGGCCAGCAAGATCTCCGGATCTGTCCCCCATTGAGCATGTTTGGGACTGGATGAAGCGTCGTCTCACGCGGTCTGCACGTCCAGCACGAACGCTGGTCCAACTGAGGCGCCAGGTGGAAATGGCATGGCAAGCCGTTCCACAGGACTACATCCAGCATCTCTACGATCGTCTCCATGGGAGAATAGCAGCCTGCATTGCTGCGAAAGGTGGATATACACTGTACTAGTGCCGACATTGTGCATGCTCTGTTGCCTGTGTCTATGTGCCTGTGGTTCTGTCAGTGTGATCATGTGATGTATCTGACCCCAGGAATGTGTCAATAAAGTTTCCCCTTCCTGGGACAATGAATTCACGGTGTTCTTATTTCAATTTCCAGGAGTGTACATAGAAGGCGAGACGGATGGGGGGGGGGGGGGGGGCACCCTAAAGAGCAAGGGAGCGCATTTTCCACCACAGAAACGATAGTTGTAGTCACCTGCTCAACCATCACATCGATGTTACCACGTGGGGGAGATTCAATGGTGACAGCAGAGGTGAAAGTTTCCCAGTCCACCTTATTTACAGCCCATCAGGGCAGGCGTCCGTGGGCCTGACGCCGGGGCTGTGACAGGAAGATGGGGAAGAGGTCACTACCCCACAGGTCGTCATGTGCTCTCCAGTGAATAGATAAAAGAAGACCAGGACTGCTAACTGTGAGATCAATGGCCAAATGTGTGTCATGTGCCACACTGAAATGTGTGGGGGAACTTGTATTTAAGAGGTAGAGGTCGAGTTGCGACAGTAAATTTTCGACATCTCTGCCTCGGCCAATATGCATGGTGCCACCCCACAAGGGGTTATGAGCATTAAAATGTCCCAAAAGTAGGAAGGTTTAGGGAGTTGATCAATCAGTGCAGCCAATGCATTCAGGGGTACTGCACCATCTGGAGGAAGATATACATTATAGACAGTTATTTCCTGTGTTGTCCTTATCCTGACAGCCACAGCTTCAAGAGGGGTTTGAAAGGGCACAGGTTCACAGCATACTGAGTTCAGGACATAGACGCAAACTCCACCTGATACTCGATTATAGTCGCTACGGTTCCAGTAATATCTCTTATAGCTGCGGAGGGCAGGGTTCTGCATTGCTGGGAACCAGGTTTCCTGGAGGGCATTGCAGAAAGCAAGTGTAAAGCTTAACAGTTACTGTAGCTCAACAGGGTGGTGGAAAAAACTGCAGCAATTCCACCGGAGGATGACATGATCATGAGGCTGGGAAGTCATGGTACATTAAATGAGGTAGTTTACACCTCAGGGTTACCTGCTGCCAATGATTTATTTCCTGAGCAGTCGGTATTCATGGTGTCTGAGGGTCTGGCGAGATCTAGGTCCTCAGCAGGTGCCAGAATATCTACCTCATCCTCAGAAGCAAAGCTTGTAGATGGCGGTGCAATGGGTGCCACCGCAAGTCCCTTGGTCTTAGGGGTCTTCTTTTTGGATTTCTTTCGCTGCTCCTTGGGTTTCTCTTGCTGGGAGAGCTTGACTGATTCAGTCTCCAGGGCTGAGGATGATTGTGAAGTCCTACAACCAGCTACTTTTGGGCACTTCAGCCACTGGCGGGAGTCATCTTTCCCACTAGCAGAAACATGGGAAGGGAGTGACCCAAGGGACCCCTTCCTAGCGAGAGGTGCTGAAGAAGACTTATGCGTCCCCAGCTGAGGTGTGGGGACTGGTGTGCCTGATGGTTGTGGGGGCAACAGGGAGGGATGGCCCCCAACATCAAGGGGGCAGGTGTAGTCTTCCGACTCGGAGAGCTGACATGAGTTCATGGAACTGATGGAGCTACAACTGTTCTCGTAGTGGCGGCATAAGATAAGGCGAGCAAGGGTAATGATACTCTCTGCAGTTGACACAGATGGGAGGCGGGCCACATGGAGTATTGGGATGTGATGGATGTCCACAATCTCGACATGTGATGCTGGAAGTACAGCAGGAAGACATATGGCCAGACTTCCAGCACTTAAAGCACCGTGTAGGTGGAGGGATACATGGCTTTATATCACCGAGGTAGACCATCACCTTGACCCTCTCAGGCAATGTTTCACCCTCAAAGGCCAAGATGAAGGCACTGGTGGCAATCTGATTATCCCTCGGACCTCGATGGACGCACAGGACAAAATAAATGCCTCGTATCTCTAAGTTGGTGCGCAGCTCGTCGTCAGACTGCAAAAGAAGGTTGCTGTGGATTATAATACCGTGAACCATATTTAATCTTTTATGCGACATGGTGGTAACAGAAACATCTCCCAGCTTGTCGCAAGCGACTAATGCCCGTGATTGAGCAGAGGATGCTGTTTTTATCAAGACTGACCCTGACCGCATTTTGGACAAGCCCTCCACCTCCCCAAACTTGTCCTCTAAATGGTCTACAAAAACTGTGGCTTCATTGAAACAAAGGAGTCCCGATCAGTTCTTGTACATATGAGGTACTGGGGCGAATAAGGTTCATTGCCATCCTTAGCCTGGCATCTCCCCCATGGTGTGGCCAGGGAGGGGAATGATTTAGGGTCATACTTCCTTACATTGTACTGAGACTTAGAACTCTTGGAGACTGCTGGTGTTTGATCTCCAGAAACTGATGATGTGATATGCCTCATCGCTCGTCATCTGACCTCCTGATGCCACCCACTCCAACCAGGGGACGTCCCCACAGGCGCCACCCTGCCGCAGCAAAGGCCACCTGGCAGGATGGCCATTGCTGGGAGTCCCGATGCCCCAGGGTGACAGGCATCTACTCCTTGGCATACGTGGGGAGTTAACGGTGTAGGTATTGGCAGAGCGATCCCTGTGTTGTCAGGGGGCTACAACCAACAGTGTACATGGCAGTCCCACCACAACGGACTGGCTACCATGCTGGATATCAGGTACAAATAAGGCCACGGTCATCGTCGGCGCAGAAAGTGACACTGCATACTGCATGGTGGAAAACGCACCCAGGAAGGTGTCCTCACCCAAGAGATGGATAACGAGTGGGACTGCAATGTGATGATGAGAAAGCGGGCTACAGATCTCAAGGCACGATGGAAATGATGCAGCATGTAAGGCGCCCTTCCCCAACTGGCTCGCTCTTCGGAAAAATTTTGAAGAATGGAGGTCAAACCGTACAGGGGACCATCACAAAAAGGCTGAAATGTGTCAGACTCCTTTTAATTGCTTCTTACGACAGGCAGGAATACCTCAGGCCTATTCTTACCGCCGGATGTGCAGGGGTGAGAATTGTTTTATGGGCAATATCAGTGGGGCAGTTCCAGGAGAGCAAGTTCTGTGAGAGGTTACTAGTACAGTAATACTAGGGATCTACTGTTAGAGTGAACACTGTAAGTTTACTACCAATTCCTAGGCTATAGGTCAGGGAGTGTTTGATGTGGAAGGAGTGGCAGCCATCCATCTGGAGGTATTGTTGTTTGGTTTGGATATAAGCCTTAACGAGATGGATTTCAGCATGAGGAAGGTGAGTTTGGGTCTGGAGAATGACTACATGAATTGAAGCTGTTGCAGGAACTCAAGTAGTTCTGCAGCATGAATTCAAATCACAAGAGCACTGTCAATAAATCTGTAGCAATTCAGAGGCACAGCTTCTGCTAGTTGAGGGTAGCCTGTTTCATCCAGTCCATGAAAAGGTTGGGACAAGATGGGGACATCCTAGTTCTTAGCATGATTTCTTTGTAGGGCTAGCACTCCAAGATTAAGAAATTATGGATAACACTGAAACTGATTAGTGTAACAATAAGTGAAATTTGTAAATGGCTGTCAGGTCAGTGCTGGGACTGTTAATGGCAAAGGCTGATAGCTGTTTGTATGTGGGTTGCATCAATAGTGACAAAGAAGGTTTCAAAAGGGAGAAGTGTGGGAAGGACTTTGTATTGGTAGAAGTGGAAGTGTTTCCCTTGAAGATGATAACTGGCCTGCCTGGTTGTAAGTTTAACAATGTTCTAAGTTGAATTTTTCAGTTCATATACTGTGGTTATATAGGCAGCAAAGGAAGAATTATAATGCAACTTTCTCTTAGGGATGTTGGTTTACGCACCATACTTCAAACCATTTTAAATGAATTTACTGTCAGTAAGACATTAAAATCTTAATCCTCCTCTGCTCCTACATTAGATATCATGAGAATGCAGACACACATTCAAGCAATTGTTGCAGTTTACTACTGACTGCTGATCTCATGCTAACCTGCATCAGATTTCCATTTCTTGTTTGCAGTCCTTTCAGTGTTGATATTTGTGATTGGAAAAAGAGATTAACTAAATATATAAATATATATATCTAAAAAGTGTTTCCCTTGAAGATGACACACAAACAAACACAAGCATATGGGTGTGTGTGCGTATGTGTGTGTGTGTGTGTGTGTGTGTGTGTGTGTGTCGACCTGCCAGCACTTTCATTTGGTAAGTCACATCATCTTTGTTTTTAAATATATTTTTCCCACGTGGAATGTTTCCCTCTATTATATCCATATATTTAAATACTGCATGGTCCTTTTGTCCTTCCCTCTTTCCTGATGAGGCAACAGTTTGTTGCGAAAGCTTGAATTTTGTGTGTATGTTTGTGTTCGTTTGTGTGTCTGTCGACCTGCCAGCACTTTCATTTGGTAAGTCACATCATCTTTGTTTTTAGGTATATTTTTCCTACGTGGAATGTTTCCTTCTATTATAACCATATTTAAATATATATATTGATACATTATACCAAAATATTAATATCTGCCTTAGGCTGAACTGGACAAACATAAAGCCACATTCAAGCCAGACCAAGACAGAGATTTCATGGATGTCTATTTGAAGACATTGCTGCTGTCAGATAAATCAAAAACAAGTTTTTCAGGTAAGGATAGACACTATATACACTTCTTCTTAATACAGTATGTTACTTATTTTCAATCTTACACATTCCTTTTGTTCCTAGAATCACAGCTCCTGGCAATCTGCATGGATATGTTCATGGCAGGCTCAGAAACAACCAGCAAGTCCCTTGGATTTGGCTTTTTGTATCTTCTGCTTTATCCTGAAGTGCAAAGAAAGGCTCAAAAGGAAATAGATGCTGTTGTTGGACGAGACAGATTACCACGGCTCAGTGACAGACCGAAGTAAGTTACTTTTACAAATGCATTTTTAAAGTTGAAATTATGTAATGATTCTATTACTTAGGGAAAAAGCACAGGCATAATAGTTGACAATATAATTTTTATAATTAAATTTCCTTATATATTTTACATAATTAGAAGTACTAGTTTCAGTAAACTTTTGTAGTTTACACAGCAACTATTCTTTTATACTTACTTAAAACATATTATAGTCTATGTATGTGTACATAAATTTTTCTCTTTATCTTCATTGAGTCCTGCACCAAAAGGAGCAATAAGCTACACCATCTCACTAAAGCCCCAAATGGCGGAGGGAAATAAGATGTGCCCAACCTATATATACTTTAGATTTTCTGACCATCTGTTACCACACTATTTCTCTATGAATGGTCAGTTTCCTCTATCTCCTTCCTTAACATTTATATCTTCCTTCTTACCAAAAGTACTGGTATATTTCCGAAGGGTATACTCTGATAGCAAGCAGGATGTGCAGATGTGTAATACATACACTGAAACTTTTTTGCCTCTAAGAAGTACCGTATATACTTCATCAGTCTGAATATTTTTTGCACCAATGAGCATTTCATTCATAGTCCTCATGAAAACTGTGTTAAATTCAATTTTGAGGACCAGATTTAAAAACTAAATAACAATATCTACAATTCTTACAGAACTCGTACACTGATTGAACTTTACTTGAATAAATTATTACTAAATACATATAAATGAAAGCATCTGACTTCATTCAATTACACTGAAGACAGTTTTTTAGCTGATTGTCAGTTAGAGCAAGTATATTTTTTTTACTATTAATTAGTCCTCTTCATAATTTCTTGGTTTAACACTCGTCCTATTGGCATACTAGTAATACAGTAACTTGTGGCAAGAGCTATACTTATAATTTTACCAGCATTAAAGAATTCATTCACTATATGTATGATTTTATAAACAATATAGAGTATCATTAACATAAAACAATTAAAATCAGTGACATAAATGAAGTGGGCTGAAATCATTGGCCACCAAATCAAATGAATTCACAGCAACAATGACAGAAACCACAGAGGTCAATAATAAACCATCGAAAGCTAATGTATTAGATTCATTGAGTGAAAGAAAAAGAGCTAGTAGTAGTTCTGGCTCTTGTGCCAATTTGACAGTCTGATCTTATGTTTACATACTGACATACAATTTCTCCGAAAGTGTGAAATATACAGTAATATTACCAGTCAATAAAAATGGGGAGGGATACATCAGAAAGCCATAACAGGTCTTCTACTGTGTGGTAATATGCTAATTATTTTTTCATAAAATACTTCCACAAAAATATTTCATTTCTCCTACTTTCAATTATTTAATTTTTTCTGATTCAGGGGTTGAAGTACTGTAAAATGGGGAGATTACAAAGTTTAAATTTCAATCTTTTATGTCCATCAGTATTATGTGACATATATTACTAAAATTTACCTTGGTTTATGGCTCTGCAGCCCTCTTCAAGCCTATAGTCTGTGGTTTCCTTATTGCTCAAAAGTTAAATTTCAATCTTTTATCTCCAACAGTATTACGAGACATGTATTACTAAAACTTATCTTGGTTTATGGGTCTTGCAGTCCTCTTCGCACCTGTAGTATCTGCTTTCCTTATTACTCATAGCACATAATTTAAAAAAATGTATTTCTTTTCAGGGTAAGGGGGGGGGGGGGCTGAGTAACAACAGTTATGGTTTTTCTTCTGTTTCTATTCCAGAACTTGCTGCGTGAATAAAAGCAATTAGCAATGTTGTGGGGTAAATATAAACACAATTTTGAACAATTAAGAAATTTAGTGAGTGTAATTATAGTATCTAACCAAGTAAAAATTACAAAACAATCAAAAATTTGTTCAAGGCAAAATCAGTAACAATTTACAACTTTTTAGTAAGGTGTGAACTCACTAAGATAATCAGTGAAACTAATTTTGTCTTTTGAATGAGAAAAGAACTTCAAGACATCAACAGGTGCCAGGAGCTTCTTGATAATGTCTTCTTTAGTTAAAAATAAATAAATAAATCTTAATCAAGATAATAATAAAACAATGGAAAATCTAGGATGGACTAATGGCAGTATTATGAGAAGGACGGATTGCTACTCACCATGTAGTGATGTTGAGCAGTATACAGGGAAAATAAAAGGACTGCTAATCTAGTAAGCTTTCAGCTCAAGTCTGCCCTCCCCCCATGTGTGTGTGAGTTGCAGTTGCATGAATGAGTGTGTGTAAGCTGCCTTATTCAGAAAAAGTCCTTTGGGCTGAAAGCTGCCCGTCTGCAACCCAACATCTCCACTCTGTGGTGAGTAGCAATCTATACTTTTCACAATATTATAAATAATAATAATAGTAAATTAAAACAAATTCATCAGTTTGTGAAAAGTGTGAGCATCAAGAGACAACTTAGAATATAAAAAAAGGCCAACATAACCATAATCTTGAAGTCGAACTACTCTTGAAATGTACATTCTACACATCTGTTTCAATTAATTATAAATTTTCATAACTGAGAAAACCAGAAGATTTTAGAGACATGTTGGTTGCTGGAGAGAGGCCTGGAAAATAATTTTGATCTTCAGAAGTGGTAGAGAAAACAAAATCTGGATTGCTGTCTTGAACAGAACATTCAGAAACTTCATCTGTACATGATTGGGGAGCAGTTCTTTTTTTCTTTTTAGAGGCACTCAATTTATGGTTAATGGCAGTGGCATCACTAGTGCTTGCACCAAATGTGCTATGATTATTCTGCTCTGTGTCCGCTGACATTGCAAAATCTCTCGCACAAACATTCTTCACAAGATCAACAGTTACTTCCAGTCCGCTTTTCCAAGGATTTGGTGTTTCTGGTTGCCTAAAAGCTTTCAAAATTTCTTGGAAGGTTTTGTCAATGAGAGCAAATGATACTGATAATGAAGATGAAGCTTTAGATATCCCAGATTTGCTGGGTTCATTAAAAATGTTGAAATGTTTTTGTTGTGGGTTCCTTAACGTGTCAGGCTTCTTCATCCTTCATTTGTCACTGCGAACTGTGAATCTAAACTAACAATCATGGGAAAGCATTGGAATTTGAAGCCACACACACAGACATATATAATCTTGATGCCAGATATTAAACACTACCACAGTCTCAAAATCATGGACCATAGTAATGTCTGCTCTATGAAAATAATTTTTCACTACTCGCGTGCATGTAAGTGTGGGGTTGAACGTCCATTACTTAAGTAACTTATCCAACATTATCATTATATTAATATACTTCTCAACACATTATGATGTTCACATAGGTTTTTGCCATTACTATTGACATAGTATGTGCCCTCGTGAACTCAGTCTGATGCTCCTCTCCTGGCTCATGTCTGGCTATTTATAGTCTCATACTCACTCACTTACAGTAAAGCATCACTTCATGGTTTTTCAGTCAGTTACAAAAAATGCTAAGTTAATTAATAATACAAAAGAGAGAATATGTAAAGGTTACCAGGCTGGATTTTAGGACCAATTGCTTCACGTACCAAAAAATTTGTATCCTTGAGCTTTACAGAAACACTCAATTTGGTATTGTTATGTTACCAAACTTTCATGTTCAACAAAATGTGCCCCATTTCTAAGAGAGTTGATATTTACACATTATTTCACAAAAGTTTAAATTTTGAATATCTCTTAAGAATCAAATTATGGAAAATGCAAGAACCACACCACATTTGGAAAACTTTGGGCTTCAGTATTATCAGAACAGAATTTTGAAATACATAAAGGTATAAAGATGGGTGTTGTCTTCAGACTGTATCTCAATTCCGAATTACAGAAATTTATATGTAAAAAATTACTTTGTCAGGCTTAGAAACAATTGGTCTACAAAGATGTCTAGGTTCTTGGTTTTCATGTTTCAATTTTGAGACATACATTTTTTCATGGTAATGAAATTATATCTTCAAATCCTGATACCTCCTGAATTAATAACTTAAAGTGAAAACTATTGCCCCACAATGTTTGTGATCGGAGACAGTATATCTGTAGTAACAAGAACATGAAATCCTTTACAAAATGTAAAAGTTGATAAATTCATGTACATTTATTGTGCAATCAAGATTCTATATTTGTAATCACAATATAATGAGGGGTGGAAGTAGTATGTTAAATGATTAGACAGAACATGCTTCGCTTCAAAATCAGTTGATGATAGCTTCTTGAGGACTTTATGATGCAGGGGCATATCACGTTTCCTGAACACAGAAATATTTTTTGTATCTTGAATGTACAATTTTTTAAGAGACTAAGAAATTCGAGTTTTTAATTACAAATTATTTAGGAATGAAGGAGATGACTCACCAAAAGGCAGAAGCGCTGCGTCGTCGATAGATACATAAACAAAAGGTACAGAGCTTTGCTATTTTTTGGAATGACACGCACACACACACACACACACACACACACACACACACACACGCGTCTCCCTACATTGCACTCAATCAACTCAGCACAATGTAGGGAGACAGATGTGTGTGTGTGTGTGTGTGTGTGTGTGTGTGTGTGTGTGTGTGTGTGCGCGTGCGCGCGTGTTTTTACTACAAGTTTAAAAAGGGAGTGCAGTCAAAAATTGCCAGCCTCTGTAGCTTTGTTTGTGTATCTGTTGATAACACAATGTTTCTGCTTTTCAGTGAGTCGTCTCCTTTATTCCTAAATAATTCATAATTCTCAACCAGAACTTTCTGTAAGCTTGGGTTTTGGTAATGAGGCTTCATTCCAACCAGATTTTTCCACTCTTGTAGAACAGTTTACCAGGATATTTTCATAAACAAAATAAAGTGACAAATAAGGGCTATGTGATGTTAGTACTGGCTGTTATGCATTGAGTGTACTGAAATCATGTGCTAGCCTGGAAACATTAACAAGCACGTACTACGCTTACATACAAGCCCACCTAAAATATGGTGTGATATTCTGGGGAAATTCTCCAACTGCCCTGAGCACATTCAAAATCCATAAGAGAGCAATGAGGATTATTACTGGGAGCAAACCCAGAGACTCCTGCAAACCCATCTTCAGGAAGCTGGAAATCCTTACACTGCCTTGCCTATACATTCTTGAGACTCTAAAAT
This sequence comes from Schistocerca cancellata, assembly GCF_023864275.1. Classification (NCBI taxonomy): domain Eukaryota; kingdom Metazoa; phylum Arthropoda; class Insecta; order Orthoptera; family Acrididae; genus Schistocerca; species Schistocerca cancellata. The sequence goes on from NC_064630.1 coordinate 75,678,157, forward strand.
TTTTCAGAAACCACATAGTGCCAACTGACCACAGAGTTATAAAAAATAATGAAATACATAAACACAACACCAGCAAAAACTCAAATCTGCATGTTTTATGTACAAACACTCAACTGTGTAAAAAGAGAGCTTTCCACATAGGCCTCCAACTGTTCAACAATCTTCCCACTAGTGTTAAGTCCATCACAGACAACATAAAATTTAGCAAAGTCGTTAAGTCATATTTGTTGTGTCACTGTTTTTACTCTATAAATGAATATTTAGAACAATAATCTTGCTATTTGTGTTAAATTGAAAATATTGAGCAATTGGAGTGAAGTAAACTTAACCAATCTTTGCAATATAATACATTAAGATACTATATGGTAATATATGTTCACAATGTTAACTGATATTTTCCGACATCTGCAACTCACTGTGTACCATCAGATCACATGGAATAAATAAATTAGTTTTATTTGTATTAAATTGAAAACATTGAGCAACTGGAGTAAAGTAAACTTAACCAATCTTTGCAATATAATACATGAGGATACTATATGTTAATATATGTTCACAACGTTAACTGATATTTTCCACCATCTCCAACACACTGTGTACCATAGGTTCACATGGAATAAATAAATAAATAAATTAGTTTTATGGCTTAAAAATGAAATGGATGCTGCTCTCCATACATTTTTGGATGACACCAAATGATAAGTGAGCGGCAAAATTGTTTCAACGAGGTACCATTTTTCCGCTTGTTTGTCCCAAAAAGAGTTTATATTCAACCTAATCTGTAAAATAGTAATTTATTATTCTTAATTGGATTGTATCTAGATTCTTCTGTGCTGCAAAAAACAAAAAACCAATATTCCTTTGCAAATTTATGGATTGATCAACATCTCACAAAATTAACCTCATAGCACGGGGAATATTACTCTTTGTCAAATGACACAAACTATTTCTAAAGTTTTGGTTCTTTCCACCCCAATCTTGCAATTCACCCCATTTTATAGTTGTTGTTGTAGTGATCTTCAGTCCACAGACTGGTTTGATGCAGCTCTCCATTCTACTCTATCCTGTGCAAGCTTCTTCATCTCCCAGTACCTATTGCAACCTACATCCTTCAAAACGGTTCAAATGGCTCTGAGCACTATGGGACTTAACATCTATGGTCATCAGTCCCCTAGAACTTAGAACTACTTAAACCTAACTAACCTAAGTACAGCACACAACACCCAGCCATCACGAGGCAGAGAAAATCCCTAACCCCGCCGGGAATCGAACCCGGGAACCCGGGCGTGGGAAGTGAGAACGCTACCGCACGACCACGAGATGCGGGCCCTACGTCCTTCTGAGACTGCTTAGTGTACTCATCTCTTGGTCTCTCTCTACGATTTTTACCTTCCACACTGTCCTCCAATACGAAATTGGTGATCCTTTGATGCCTCAGAACATGTCCTACCAACCGATCCCTTCTTATAGTCAAGTTGTACCACAAATTTCCCTTCTCCCCAATTCTATTCAGTACCTCCTCATTAGTTATGTGATCTACCCATCTAATCTTCAGCATTCTTCTGTAGCTTCTATTCTCTTCTTGTCTAAACTATTTATTGTCCATGTTTCACTTCCATACATGGCTACACTTCATACACATACTTTCAGAAACGACTTCCTAACACTTAAATCTATACTCGTTGTTAACAATTTTCTCTTCTTCAGAAACGATTTCCTTGCCATTGCTAGTCTACATTTTATATCCTCTCTACTTCAACCATCATCAGTTGTTTTGCTCGCCAAAGAGCAAAACTCATTTGCTACTTTAAGAGTGTCATTTTCTAATCTAATTCCCTCAACATCACCCGATTTAATTCAACAACATTCCATTATCCTCGTTTTGCATTTGTTGAAGTTCGTCTTATATCCTCCTTTCAAGAAATTGTCTATTCCATTCAACTGGTCTTCCAGGTCCTTTGTTGTCTCTGACAGAATTACACTGTCATCGGCAAACCTCAAAGTTTCTATTTCTTCCCCATGGATTTTAATTCCTACTCCAAATTTTCTTTGGTTTCCTTTACTGCTTGCTCAATATACAGACTGAATAACATTGGGGATAGGCTACAACCTTGTCTCACTCCCTTCGCAACCACTGCTCCCCTTTCATACCCCCTCGACTCTTATAACTGCCATCTGGTTTCTGTACAAATTGTAAATAGCCTTTCACTCCCTGTATTTGACCCTTGCCATCTTCAGAATTTGAAAGAGAATATTCCAGTCAACATTGCCAAAAGCTTTCTCTAAGTCTACAAATGCTAGAAGCGTAGGTTTGCCTTTCCTTACTCTGTCTTCTAAGATAAGTTGAAGGGTCAGTATCGCCTCACGTGTTCCAACATTTCTACGGAATCCAAACTGGTCTTTCCCGAGGTCAGCTTCTACAAGTTTTCCCATTTGTCTGTAAAGAATTCATGTTAGTATTTTGCAGCCGTGACTTATTAAACTTATAGTTTGGTAATTTTCACATCTGTCAGCACCTGCTTTCTTTGGGATTGTAATTATTGTATTTTTTTTTAAAGTCTGAGGGTATTTCACCTGTGTCATACATCTTGCTCACCAGATGGTAGCGTTTTGTCAGGGCTGGCTCTCCCAAGGCTATCAGTAATTCTAATGGAATGTTGTCTACTCCTGGGGTCTTGTTTCAACTTAGGCCTCTCAGTGCTTTGTCAGACTCTTCACACAGTATCATATCTCCCATTTCATCTTCATCTACATCGTCTTCCATTTCCATAATATTGTCCTCAAGTGCTTTTCCCTTGTATAGACCCTCTATATACTCCTTCCACCTTTCTGCTTTCCCTTCTTTGCATAGAATTGGGTTTCCATCTGAGCTCTTGATATTTATACAAGTGGTTCTCTTTTCTCCAAAGAACTCTTTAACTTTCCTGTAGGCAGTATCTATCTTACCCCTAGTGATATATGCCTCTACATGCTTACATTTGTCCTCTAGCCATCCTTGCTTAGCCATTTTTCACTTCCTGTTGATCTCATTTTTGAGATGTTTGTATTCCTTTTTGCCTGCTTCATTTACTGCATTTTTATATTTTCTCCTTTCATCAATTAAGTTCAATATTTCTTCTCTTACCCAAGGATTTCTACTAGCCCTTGCCTTTTTACCTACTTGATCCTCTGCTGCCTTCACCATTTCATGTATCAAAGCTATCCATTCTTCTTCTACTGTATTTCTTTCCACTGTTCTTGTCAATCATTCCCTAATGCTCTCCCTGAAACTCGTTACAACTTCTGTTTCTTTCAGTTTATCCAGGTCCCATCTCCTTAAATTCCCACCTTTCTGCATTTTCTTCAGTTTTAATCTACAGTTCACTTTACAGTACCTTACAATAATACAGCTTCTGCAATATTCCTTTTAGTATTTAATCATAACACATGAATTTGCATGGGCTGGATACATTTATCCAAATGGATTCATGAATATTTAGTCTGTTACTTCCTTACTGGCAAATGCACTCAGATTGTCAAGAGTCCTATTCAGAAAACAATCAGCAAATCTGGCAGAAGATTTCTGAAGTTTCCCTGAAAATGACAACCAGTTTAGTTTATGACCTGATCTGGTTAAAAATTCACAGAAAAGCCTCTTCTTTAGTCTTCTGGAATGGTCCACTAGGAATTATTTTTAGATCAACATTATTCACATTTACTGGAAATTCCACTGAATTTCATTTTATGACAGTCCATTGTGTACTAACTCTGACTGCACATCACCATCAGGATGAGACAGATCTATGGAATCTTCTATTATCCCAATTGGTTCAGCATCTGCTGACAGATTAATATGGTTATTAGCAAATGGCTTTAAACTAGAATAAAAGTACACCTGCATATTAGTATACATTTAAGTAATATCTTACAGATTCTTGTTTCTTATGCTTAGTGGCAATATAGCACTGGACACTGTTTCTTCAAATGAGGTGAAAAAGTAGAAATCAGAATACCAATAATGAACTAAATGCTTATCATACTTTGATTTTTAATGGTCTAAAATAGTTGTGTTTACAGAAATACTGTAATTGTGAGAATGGGTTCACACTGCTCTTGTAAATTACAATTTTGTTTCTCAATTTCTTCATCAGATCTATTTTAGCATATCTTTGCCACTGTTAATGAGAGAACCCCTTCATTACATATTTGAGTTCTTTTTAAATATTTGATCAACATTGACTACATTACTGTGACAAAAAATCTACTCACCAAGTGGCAGCAGGAGAAAACACACACAAAAGGATTTAACTTCAACAAGCTTTCTGAGCCAGTGGCTCCTTCTTCTGGCAGAAGAGTTGAAGAGGAAGGAAGAGGGATGAAGGAAAAGGATTGAAGAGGTTTAAGGAAAGAGGTGCAGTTCAGAAAAGTCCCCCAGAGCTGCAGGTCAGGGGACAGGATGAGAAGGAAAGACTGATTATTGGGGACTGCATTGGGAAAGATTTGAAAACTTGAGAGCTTAAAAGTGGAAGACGGGGTAATATGGAAGACAGAGATTACAAGACTACTAAAACATCATGTACAAGTTAATAAGAGTGAAGAGCTAAGTGCATTGAACGCAACAGATGGGGGAGGAGTATGACAAAAAATAGACAGGTCAGAAAATGAAAGATGTAGGAAATTAAAATTGAGTGAAGAAAGAAGTAGTTACTGTGAATAAATGCTGAGATGGAAGGAATTAATGTAAATTAAGGCCAGATGGGTGGAGAGAACCAAGGACATACTGTAGGGCTAGTTCCCACCTGCAGAGTTCTGAGAAACTGGTGGAAGAAACCAGATGCCACATGTAGTGAAACAGGCACTGAGATCATGACTGTCACATTGTACAGCATGCTCCACAACAGGATACTGCGTATTGCCTGTATACACCCTCTGCCTATGACCATTCATCCTCACAGATAACTGAGTGGTAGTCATGCCGATGTAAAAGGCCGAATAATGTTTACATAACAGCTGGTATATGACGTGTGTCGTTTCACAGGTGGCTCTTCCTTTGATAGTATATGTTTTGACTGTTACAGGCCTGGAATAGGTGGTGGAAGGAGGGTGCATAGGGCATGTCTTCCAGTAGGGACAGTCTCAGGGTAGGAGCCATGGGGTGGGGTGATGGGTGCAGAATGAGCATTGGGTCTGACAAGGAGGTTGTGGAGATTGGGATGGTGACCAAAAGCTATTGTAAGTGTGGTGGGCAAAATCTCAGACAGAATGGATCTCATTTCAGGGCATGATTTTAAGAAGCCATGGCCTTGTCAAAGTAGCTGATTGATATATTCAAGACCAGCATAATACAGGGTGACAAGTGGTGTGCTCCAAACTTGTTTCTGGAGTACCAGGATTGGGTGTAATGGCCTAGGAAATCTGCTCTTGAACTAGGCTGTTGGGGTAATTATGTCCAGTGAAGGCTGAAGTGAGAGTGGTGTATTCCTGTAAAGAGTCTGCATCCAAACAAATATGTTTGTCTCAAATGCAAAGCCTGTGCAGGAGCGAACGTTTGACATGGAAAGGATAGCAACTGTTAAAAGTACTATTGTTTGTTAGTAGGTTTGATGTGGATGTAAGTGTGTAACTGGCCTTAAGTGAGGATGAGATCAACATCAAGGAAAGTGCCATGGGATTCAGAATAGTACCATAAGAAATTTAATTGGGAGAAGGTATTTAGAGATTCCAGGAATTTTAACAGGTCAGCCTCACTGTGAGTCCATACAGCAAAGATGTCATCATTGTATCTGAACCAGAGCAGCGGCTGAAGGCTTGCGGATCCCATGACAGCCATGAAAAGGCTGGCATAGAAAGGAGCCATCTTGGTTTCCATGGCCGTACCACTGATCTGTTCATATGTCTGCTCTTTAAAGGTAAAATAATTGTTGGTAATTATGAAGTTGATTAAGGTGAGCAAGAAGGATGTCATAGGCTTGAAATCGTTTGGGCGTCAGTGGTGACAAGCAAGGTGTGTGGTGAGAATGGGAATTGCACAGATTTCAGATGATCTAGGAAATGGTCAGTATCTTTAATACAGAATGGAAGTCTTTGTACTATGGGTTGCAGGTGTTGATAAACTAAGGGAGATATACATTCGGAGGGTGCTTTGAAACCAGCAACTATAGGACATCCAAGGCGTATGGGTTTGTGGATCTTAGGAAGAAGGTAAAAAGTGGGGGTGGGGGGCGGTTTGGGTGGGGGAAGAAGTTCTGTGGATTGAGGTGTAAGTCCTTATGAGGGGCCTGAGGTTTTTAGGAGGGACTGGGATCTCGATGGCAGATGTAAGTAGAGGTGTCAGACAGCTGGTGTAGACCTTTACTAACACACTCCTGTTGGTCAAGTACCACAGTGGTAGATCCTTTGTCTGCTGGGAGGATAATGATGGAGTCATCAGCTTTTAGGGAATGTAAAGCCTGGAGTTCTGCAGAGGACAAGTTAGGGTCATGTTGTAGGGAGCTGAGGAAAGGTTGTGAAGCAATGCCAGATGTGAGGAATTCTTGCAAGGATTGTAAGGGATGATTCTGAGGTAACAGTGGTGGATCAAGTTGAGATTGTGGTCAGAACTGTTCAAGTCAGGGTTCAATGTCAGGTTTGCTGTTGGAAAGGTTTTGGAATTGGGTTGCAAAGTGATATCTCCAGTTGACATCACGTGTAAAGGAAATTAGGTCTTTCACCAAAGCAGCACGATTAATTGCAGGTTTATGGCTGAAAGTGAGACCCTTGGATAACACAGAATTCAGGGGCAGGGGTGGGGGTGCTTTGGACGAGAGGTTGAGAACACTGCACTGTTGTGACGGGTTCTCATGATTATGAGTTATTACAGGTCTGGAAGGCAGTGGGATGTTGAGGAGGCTGGCCAAGCTCAGTTTGTAAGAGAGGAGTGGTGGTTGATGGTGTGGCTGTTTGGGGAGCTGCAGAGAGCAGCTGTTGAGGTAGTTTAGAAGGTGGGATAGCTTTTTGATGTAAAGTCTAGCATGTTGTTTCAGTCTGAAGTTGGCTTGGTGGATGATACCATCCAAGGAAACATGAGGGGCAGATAACAGTAGGATTTTCTAGGAGAGAAGTCTGGTGGAGTCAAAACTGGCAAATGTGGTATATAGGTCACAGATTAGTTGGGTAAGTGCAAGAGATGGCTGTATTTGAAACTGTAAAAAGGCTGGTGTAGAATAAGAACATTTCCTCAGTCAACACCCACCTGATTAATAGTAAATGACATCCTTCTTGCTCACCTTAATCAACTTTACACTTACCAAAATTACTTCACCTTTGTGGGGCAGACATACAAACAGAACAGGGATATGGCCATGGGAACCAGGGTGGCTCCTTCCTATGCCAACCTTTTCATGGGTCGCTTGAAAGGGACTGTCCTGGGATCCATAAGCATTCAGCACGTGGTCTGGTTCAGATATAATGATGACATCTTTGCTGTATGGACTCATGGTGAGGCTGACCTGTTAAAACCCCTGGAATCTCTAAATACCTTCTCCCAAATAAATTTCACATGGTACTATTCTGAATCCCATGGCACTTTCCTTGACGTTGATCTCATCCTCACTGAAGGCCAGTTACACACTTCCGTCCACATCAGACCTACTAGCAAACAATAGTACTTTTAACAGTTTCTATCCTTTCCATGTCAAATGTTCCCTCCCATACAGTCTTGGCATTCGAGGCAAATGTATTTGCTCAGATGCAATCTCTTTGCAGGAATACACCACCACTCTCATTTCAGCCTTCACTGGACATTATTGTCCTGACAGCCTAGTTCAAAAGCAGATTTCCTGGGCCATCACATACAATCCTGGTATGGCTGATTCCTCCAAAAAACATCTTTGGAGCACACTACTTGCTACCCTGTATTATATTGGTCTTGAATGTATCAATCAGCTACTCTGACAGGGCCTTGACTTCCTAAAATCATGACCTGAAATGAGATCCATTCTGTCTGATATTTTGCCCACAACACCTATAATAGCTTTTTGTCATCCTCCCAATCTCCACAATATCCTTGTCAGATCCTATACACCTTCTGCACCCACCACCCTACCCTATGGCTCCTACCCCTGTGACTGTCACCACTGGAAGACTTGCTCTATGCACCCTCCTTCCGCCACCTATTCTAGCCCTGTAACTGGCAAAACATGTACTATCAAAGGGAGGGTCACCTGTGAAATGACACAAGTCACATACCAGCTGTTATGTAAACACTGTTCAGCCTTTGAGATCGGTGTGACTACCATCCAGTTATCTGTCAGGATGAATGGGCATAGGCAGAGGGTGTATACAGGCATCACACAGTATCCTGTAGCACAGCATGCTGTACAATATGACAGTCACGACCTTGGTGCCTGTTTCACTACATGCGCCACCTGGTTTCTTCCCCCAGACACCAGTTTCTCAGAACTCCGCAGGTGGGAACTAGCACTACAACATGTCCTTGGTTCTCACCTCCCACCTGGCCTTAATTTATGTTAATTCCTTCTGTTTCAGTACTTATTCACAGTACCTACTCCTTTCTTCACTCCATTTTAATTTCCTACATCTTTTATTTTCTGACTTTTTCAAACAACTTATGGGAATTGCCACCAAAGATGACTATAGTCAGAGGTGTAAGTGAGGTAACATTGACTCTGTCCCTCTGTTTTTGACAAGGGAGAGAACAGGAGTCCAAACAGAGTTTAAACAAAAAACTCTATCCCTGTTTACAAGGTTGCTCACTAATTTAATCTCAACAGCCTCCTTAATAACGTTGTCCCAATAGCTGGACATGCATGCCTATATCTCAGTATTGTTATATATCATCGGTTGACCAATAGCCATACAATGTTCAGCAATAGCAGATCTACTTCTCTGCTGTAATCGTGTGTGCCATTTATTCTTAGTCCATTGGTCCTCCACAGTCCTGATAGTCTGACCAGTATATGCCATGCCACAGCTACAAGGAATGCAGTATACACCCACCTTACACAAACCAAGATCATCCTTAACAGAACCCAAAAGCACTCTAATTTTAGATGCAGGTCGGAAAACACATTTCACATCATACTTCTGTAAAATACAACCGATCTTGTTGGAAGTGCTTCCTACATAAGGAAAAAAGCCAGTAGACTTAGGTGTCTGCCGTCCACCAAACCTACACAATATCCTTGTCCATCCCTACATAACTCTGGCTTCCAATCCCTTGTGTACAGGGTGGCAGCCAGTCAAGGAATATTTTAGCAAAATGGTTTAAAAATTTATTTCAGAGGCCCAGTGAAATCTTTACAAGTGTTCTCCCTGAGTAACTTACACTGTGCCTACATGATACAAGTCGCTTGCCTTTCAAAGCTCTGTCCAGTTCTGCCCAGTTAAAGCTGCTGACAAGAGACGCCTTGAGCCCTCTGCCGAAACTGCCAGCGAATTCACACAATTGGTTTTGGCCAATAGGGTGCATGGGATAGAGGTCATGTGAGTGGATGCTGGAGTGTTCTGCGGTGCGGAAACAGTTGCCTCTCTCTCTTGTAATCCAGAGCTCGAGCAGAACAGATGTCTTCTTGGAAGGCAAAGCCTCTGGCTCTGCTTTTCATGGCCGGCCACCAACGTTAAGTTACCATGAAACATGAACTGCTTCCCCTTCCACTGCCCATTTCAATTAATTGTTCGACCTCCTAGACTGGCCTAAACCTGGTAACTTCCGACTCTAGGTGTGCCCCTTGCACACCGTACATTGAAATATATCCTCTTTATTGTACCTAATTTCCTGTTTTGTCATTTAACGGCAGCCCTGGATGCCCACTCTCAAACCCTAACCGCTTGACCTCCTGCACACTGTCATCACGAGCCATATGTAACAAGCTTCTCCCCCCTTCCCTGCCCATATACATTTACACTGATGACCAGAAGTGGGATCATATACATTAACACTTGTCTCACGGCTCATATCCCTGTAATAGACCTAGATGCAAGATCTGTCCCATACATCCTCTCACCACCATATACTTCAGTCCAGTCACGAGTGTCACCCATCCCATCAAAAGCAAGGCTACCTGTGAAATCAGTCATGTGATCAACAAGATAAACTGCAACCACTGTGTTGCATTCTATGTGGGCATGACAGCTAACAAGCTGTCAGTCCACATAAATAGCCACCGACAAATTGTGGCTAAGAAACACTCCCCACCACAACAGTCTTAATTTCTATGACTGCTTCACAGCCTGTGCCATCTGGATCCTTCCCACCAACACCAGTTTTCCTGGATTGCACAAATGAGAACTAATCCTGCAGTATATCCTACATTCCTGTAATCCTTGTGGCCTCGACCTTCGTTAGTCTTTATCCTTACCCAGCCCCTTCCCTGTTCCCATTCCAGCGCTACACTGTCCTCTATTCTACAACACACCCACACTCTTTTTACTTCTCTCCTCCTCTGCTACCCCCCTCCCCCACCCCCACCCCCACCCTTCATCAAACTTCCCGATTGCACCTAACTGCCCGAACCCCTGTCCACCTAGTTCCGCATGCTCCCACAAGCAGCACTTTACCATCCCCCACTCCTACCCTACTATCTGGAAATAACTCGTAAAGTCAGATTCCATCCACACCAATAATGTTGGAAATATGTATAGAGTTCCTTTCATTCAGTGTTAATGGCCTATATGTCAAAGAGAGTGGTATTAAATCAAAAGCAATTGTGCTGGGTTTTGTACATGATTGGTGAACCAATCCTGAGTTTTATTTTGATGTCCTTAAAAATCATTGTTTGTTTCACAAACTATTTTCTCCACAGCAGGAATGTTTTCATATATAACCAAATACCTGATGTTGACCACAATCCTCATCATCTAACAAAATTCAGTCTTTCAAATCCCGCCAACTACAAAAAGGGTGTCTCATAGGAAGGAGAAAGTTCCCTAATAAACCATTGCAAATGTTCACGGCTTTCAAGTTTTCTTTTACTTTTGAAACCATAAAAAAGAAAAATGTTTTACAAAATTGTTTCCTTCCAAGTGCTAGTCTGACTACAGTACCATACATATGGAAACAGTAGCTGCCCTTCCAGCAAAGCAACACTTCTAAGTAAGTTGAAATGTACACCAGGTACATGTTAACGATGCCACTGCTGACCATATGTCTACAAAGTGAAATAATAGAGCATAGCACACTTTCGAAACATTACTAGCCATTCTTGAAAGTATCCTGCATACTTTCTAGTTAATATTGGCATGCTTTACTACAGTTTCCTACTGGTACAATGGTCTAATGACTTATTTCTAGAGCTGTTCATTGTAATAAGTCAAACAATCTTCTGTTATTCCCCAGTGTGAAAAATCTATGTGAATTTAGCAGAATTACTACGCCAAATATTGAGAACTGTCAAAGACATATAAATTAACATTTTCATTCATTGATGTACATTCACCCCTCCACCTTTCTTTTATTTCACGGGCATGTTCATTTGTAAACAACCAGGGGTACAAACACCTCTCTCTCAGTATATCTGTAATGAAATATGTGAACAATCCATATGATTCTGTGAGATTCAGAAATGTTGACACTTGTTGTGAAAATGATATACATATAATTTAAATTTGCCTCACAAAGGAGTTACTCCTGCCAACTGCTTTCCTGTAACTGAGCTCTTGAACAGAGATCCATAGTCAATTACACCTGTGCTCCATAAAATTTTGGACTAACTACTGGATGCCTGAAGGTGGCAGAAAGTTACTAACATCTGACAGTCCACCTGAAACTTTATGAAACAGCCTATATGCAGGGAAAGTTTGACATTTTACAATTAACCCTTTTTAATGCCCAGGAATACTACTACTTGGTCTTCAAGCATCAGGTTGGTCGAGAACAGCTTGTCATATTTTTCCGTGTTCAGCTTTCCTCTTCTACATCTACATCAATACTCTGCTATCCACCTTAAAGTGTATGGTGGAGGGTCTCCATACCAATACTACTCATTTCCTTTCATGTTCCGCTCACAAATAGAATGAGGGAAAAATGACTGTCTATCTGCCTCCATATGAGCTCTAAAGTCTCATATCTTATCTTCGAGATCCTTAAGGGCAATGTGTGTTGGAGGCAACAGAATCATTCTGCAGTCAGCTTCAAATGTCAGGTCTCTATATTTTCTCAACAGTGTTACTAAAAAAAAAAAAAAGTCACCTTCCCTCCAGGGATTCCCATTTTAGTTCCTGAAGCTTCTTGGTAGTACTTGTGTGTTGTTCAGACCTATCAGTAAGAAATCTAGCAACCCACCTCTGAATTGCTTCGATGTTTTCCTTCACTCTGACCTGGCATGGAGCCCAAACACACGAGCAGTACTCAAGAATAGATCAAACTGGTGTCCTATATGGGGTATCCTTTACAGATGAACCACATTTTCTCAGAATTCTCCCAATAAAACAAAGTTGACCATTTGCCTGTCCTATCACACTCCTCACACATTATTTCCATTTCATATTGCTTTATATTGTTATGTGCAAATATTTATATGACATGACTGTGTCAAGCAGGACACTACTAATGCTGTATCCGAACATTATGGGTTTGTTTTTGCTAATCATCTGCATTAACTTACATTTTTTCTACATTTAGTGCTAGCTGCTATTCATCACATCAATTAGAAATTCTGTCTAAGTCATCTCGTATCTTAGGGACTGAAAGTCCCATAAGATTTCACACACATTTGAACATCTCGTATCCTCCTACAGTCTCTCAATGACGACACCTTACCGTAAACCACAGCATCATCAGCAAACAACTGTAGATTGCTGCCTGCTCTGTCTGCCAAATCATTTATGTATATAGAGAATAATAGCAGTCCTATCATATTTCCTTGGTTCACTCCTGACGATACCTTGTCTCTGACGAGTATTCTTCATCGAGGACAAAATACTGGGTTCTATAATTTAAGAAGTTTCTGAGCTCGCATATCTGTGAACCTGTTTCATATGCTCGTACCTTCTTTAACAGCCTGCAATGGGGCAACGTATCAAATGCTTTCCAGAAATCTAAAAATATGTAATTTGCCTGTGGCCCTTCATCCATAGTTCACAGTATATTATATGAGAAAATGGCAAGTTGAATTTCGTGTGAGTGGTGCTTTCTAAAATTGTGCTGATTTGTGGATGTAAGCTTCTCAGTCTCAAGACAATTTATTGTATTCGAACTGAGAATATGTTCAACGATTCTGCAGCAAACCAATGTTGGGGATATTGGTCTGTAATTTTGGCTGTCCATCCTTTTGCCCTTCTTACACACAGGAGTCACCCACACTTTTCTCCAGTCACTGGGGACTTTGAGCTGGGTGAGAGATGTGTGATAAATGCAATCTAAGTAAGGAGCCAATGCCGCAGAGTACTCTTTGACAAACCAAACTGGGATTTCACCCAAATCTGGTGATTTATTTGTTTTCAACTCCTTCAGTTGTTTCTCTACACTGAGGATACTTATTACTGCGTCATCCTTACGGAAGTCTGTTCGATGGTCAAACGACAGCAGTGTAGGTGGTGCAGCTGTTATCCTCCCTGACTTGGTTGACATGTTCCAGTCTCTGTCTGCCTCCTGTGTTCTTGTCCTCTACTGTCCATTCAGTGATTGTTTTAATGACTCTACCATGTCTCAGCAAGCTGCCCTGTGTGCCCCTCCTATTTTGGATCAGTTTTCAAAGATGCAGCTTCTCTTTCTCCATTCTGTGGAGGGCCTTTTCATTTCATACATTGTCTATCCGGGCAATCTTTAGGATTCTTCATTAGACAATATCAAACGCTATTATTGTGTTTTTTTCTGTTTCTCCACATGTCCCTGTTTTATTTCCATTCCACAGCACACCCCTAAAAAACGTATTTCCTGAGACGTTCGTGTATGAAACTGGATCTGGATGCAAAAACGTTTCTTCTCTCGTTAGAAACAGTCTTTGCCTGATAGATTTGGCTTGCAATATCCTTCTTTTCTCCTCCATCTGATGCAACTTGACACCCTAGGTAGGTGAAGTAGTCAGCAGTCTCAGTCTACTCACCAGTAAGATTTTTGTTTTAGCTTTATTAATTTTTATCTTATAGGAAGAGCTGAGGGTGGTTTCCACTAGGCCAGCATCACTTTTAATTGTCCCACCTCTTCACTTAACACTATAATGTTATCAGCAAATATTAACGAGTTTCTTTTCTTACCATGCACTTTCATTCCTTCTCTAGCTACTGGTTACTCTCTGAATCTACCCATTGAGAGAAGCCCAATCTCACACACTCCTAATAGTAGCTTCTTCACATCTTATCACAGCCACCTCTCCTCTACACAGTCTGCACTACTCTTCTGTCCTTATACTTCATGCCACTCTCTCGAGCCTTCTTTAGTCTTTTCTCAAGAATTAATTGGAAGCAGAGTATTACTTCTCAAGTGTGCATACCTCTTCTTAAGCCAAGTTGGCCATCTACGATCAGTGTATCCATCCTGCCTTCAATACTTCTAAAAGTGATAGAGTTCAAGCTCTTGGAGGCATGTGTCACCAAACTGACAGTCTCAAGGTGATCACATCTTTTTGCAGACGTTCAGTTTGGTGCTGGCACTGTAACACATTTTTAAAATCTGTTAGGAGCTTTCCAGTTTTGTATATAACTTACGAATAAGCTATGAACATATCTCACTTTTCTTCTACCAAATTCTGTTTTACACTAAGAGTATAAAGCAGAACACCTAAATTATTTCCTTCACCAGCTTTTGTGATAAATGCATTGGCGAATTTCAGCTCATGTAAGTTTTTATTATCTGAGGCCACAACACTGTTTAAAATACAAAATATCAAAGTGGATTCTACATATTAGTAGATTTATCAGGTTACATCGGCACACATTCAGCTAAGAAAGCCCAGTGTTTATCAGCAATTTCAAATTTTCGATGTTCCTCACATTTCCGTACCTTCATAAAGTTACGCACAACCTGCTCTTAATCTGAAGAGTTCTCTATAAAATTAATGGCATGCATTTTGTGAAAAAGAAGTATTTAGAGCTGCATTAATATTCTGCTTCATGCATGTCCAAAAATCCTATACTTTCCTTTGTAGACATGATCTGACAATCACTTACTTTTACAGCATGCCATACATGGAAGCCTGTATGCTGGAATCTGTTCGCATGTTTATGGGCCGCACATTCAGTATACCTCACCGTGCACTAAAAGATACTGAACTTTTGGGATACAGTATACCAAAGGTACTGTGCTCATTATATACTATTAAATGGAATTAACTTCACTTATTTAGCAATTGCAGATATCTGATAATAGAAATGTGTATTCTTGGCGATAAACAGACCTACTTTAGTATATTTGTTTTGACTGAATTGTGAATCATGTTTTTACTGCTTAGGATACTATGGTGATATGCAACTTCCATTGCACTCTCATGGACAAAGAAATATGGGGAGACCCGGAGGCTTTCCGCCCAGAAAGGTTCATTGATGCTGAAGGAAAAGTTGTGATACCTGAAGAATACACACCATTTGGATTTGGTTAGTGCAATATAGTCATGTAACATCTACTCATTTGAAATTTTAAGCTCTCTAGGTAGCATATGCAAATTTACTGCATTTTAATGCAAATAACATACACTATATTGAGTAATAATTTTCAGGTAGTTGACTATGTCGACCTCTTTCACTCATATTCTGGTTTTGAGCTTTGCCATCTAAACAGATATATGACAACACATACCATCTTTTACATTATTCAGTATGCTGGGAGAAACTGAGCTCTTACAATATAGTGATCGATGGAAATATGATTCTGGCAGCATTTCTGTGTGCTCATTGAAGAGCCTGCCATATAACAGCAACTTCTTGAAATGATTTAATGACAAAGTGTAAGTTAGAAAAAGTCAATGATGTTTAAATGGTTATCCAAAATGCAAATTTCCCAATTCTCTAGATACACACTCCTTGGCATTTTAATAGTTACCCTAGACTTCTCTTTTCATACAGGGAGGCAGTTTGACATTTATCATTCCAGTGTATCCTGACAATCTCCATTTCACTTTCACTACATCCATAACTGTATTTCACTCGAACAATACGAAACTCCATTCTGTCATCCAGTTGTTTTCCTATATCTCTTATAAGTTCCGATCATATTATCTCCATTGCTCACTGATTAAACCTTGCTTTTTGAATATTTTGCACATTTGAAGTCCATATGCCATTACCATAAATCACAACAGGTAAAAAAATGCTTCCTTTTCCAAACGCATTGGACGTTAAGTTTTAATACTCTCCCCAATTTACCAAAAACACTCCTGATCATTTTTTTCTCTTTTGTTTACATCTTTTACTTTCTATTCTGGTGAAAGCTGTAGACTAATAATGCAGGTCCCACATTCAGTTTTAGTCACTACTTCAATTATGAATAAAAATTGTCCACAACAGTCACCAAAACTTCCAGTATAATGAATCACCTCCCATTCTCTAAATGGACATGTCAAAAGAGAGCAGGTTCAGGGCACCCTCTTCCTCTTCAGGAGGGACTGTCCTTAAACGTGGAAGGATCAGCAAACTTCAATGGCACAAGAACACAGAATGCAATCAAAACCACTGTATTAAATTCATGTCATATATATCTAAAGAAAATGTGACCTTATGATTTCTACATTGGCAGAAGATTGAAGAGTAGTCTTCCATTTGGATCTCCAGGAGCAGGTGACCATGAGAAAAGCATTGAAAAATGCTAATGGAAGGGTATTATTCCACATATCAGAGAAAATAATGTCTGGATGAAAGGGACATAGCCCCTAGAAAATATAAAAAGGGAACTGAAAATGTTGAATCTATATGTAGAAAATTGAAATCAAAAGAAGATATCTAGGCAGACATATAGGTAATGTCAGTAGCATCAGAAAACAGTAGAACAGGAGCAGGATTTTTCATGAATTGGAAAGATGGGCAATGAGTGAAATAGTGTGAGCAGTTAAGGCATAGGATTATTCTCATTAGAATCAATATTCAGATGTGAACTACTACAGCTAAAGCATAAATGCTTACTTCACAAATAACAGTATATTCCGAAAAGGCAAGAGGTACCAGGTGGCTTACTACTTGAATTACAATAGGTAATTCAGTAGAGGAGAAATCAACATCACTAAAAAGGATAATAACATAAATTGGACAGATAAATGTAAGGAAGGTAGCTGTGAAGAAACTGCAAGTAACAGAAGAATTCAGCCGATCTATAAAAGAAGAACATACAAAAATAATCAGTAAAAGACAGGAATGCTGCAATAAGAGTTACTTAAAAATGAAATCGATAGGAAGTACAAGGAATCTAACACAGAATAGCAGCAGGAAAAACAAATCTAAAAGGATATGGCCACTGGAACGACAAGCTCAGCATACACCAGCTCCTCGTCCAGACCGTGAAGGCCCAAGAGATGTCTACCGGCTGCCATGCCAACCTCTGATTTGCGGTGTCATGCAAATACAGTATGGAGCAGCATGTTGTCAACGCACTCTCCTGGCTGTTTTGCAGACTTTCCAAACCATGGAGCCAGTTCTAGGTAGTCAAGTAGCTCCTCAATTGGCAAGTGTGAGTGTGAGTGTACCCTATACAAATCTTCTCACCATGGAAAAATTATTAGTAATACCGGGAATCGAACCAAGGTTGTCCACATGGTAGCCATCTACACAAACCACTCAGTAGCTGAGGTGGACAGATTCAGCATATAGATAACTTAAAATAACTTTTGATGAAATGAAATCAAAGCCATGGATATTCAGAGTGAAGAAGGAATTGCACAGAAAAGACTATGGAAAAGTGGAAAGAGTACACTGTGGACCTCTATGAAGGAGAGGAACTATTTGCAAACAAAAGTGTATATTTGAAGTACACAGAGATCCAGAATTAGAGTCAGAATTTGACAGAGGTTAGGAAGACACAATCAAACAACATGAAAAGGTGTACATAACATTCGTTTGACACTTATAAAAGTCAGTTCAGGTGTGTTGAATATGAGACTAGTGACATACAGCCAGATTTTCAGAAGAAAATCATCTACACAATCCCAAAGACAGAAAGAGCATGTAAACATGAGAAATTGTATCAGCATGATACCTACTGAAGTTGCTGACCCACTGTAATATATAAAATAACAAAAAAGAAAATTGAATGATGTTAGATGATGAACAGTCTGGCTTCAGAAAACATTTAAAAAAAGATCAGAGAGGAAATCCACTCTTTACTCTTCATAATGGAAGCAAGATTTAAGAAAAATTAAATCATTTTTCAGATTTGATGACCTGAAAAAGATTTCAACAAGGGGGAGCAAGATATCTGAAGTCTTCAGAAAAATAAGTATAAACAAAAAGGTGAGACAGGTAATCAATATGTATTATAAAAGTAAGTGTACAATGTGCGTACTGCTAAAATGCAGAAATAAGTCCCAGTGCGATCAAGGCAGTTATATGGTGTGGTAGCCCTCTATCCCCAATCCATGAAGAAAGTTTCTGTTTTTACCTGAAGGGCATGCTTTTGAAGATATAAGGGCTGGGAAGTTTCATCCTCTAGAAATGTCTAGAATATTCTAAACTTTTGAGAGCAGTACACAACGTTCCAGAATGTTTTGGAATGTTCCACAATGATCTGTGATGTTCTGAAATGTTCAGGAACATCCTGAAACATCCTAGATCATTGTAGAACATTCCAGAACATTTACAAATATTGTGGAATATTCTGGAACATTGTGGACCATTCGAAGCCCTTTTGGTATGTTCTGGAATTTGCCACTGGTGGGGCTACCCATTGTTGGGGGTACATAAAGCAAGATCTGTCATGGGTTTGGAAGTCAGTTTCCTATCAGTAATGAAGGGAGGAACTGAAAAAGTAGCGCAGTGAGTGAATATGATACGTGAGTAGCCAAAGTGATACAGTGAATATAAACTGAAAATAAAGTGTGAAACATGTGTAAAGTGTATTTATTAATAAAAAGTTGATTTGATTTATATTTTAAAGAATGTTTAAATGTAAAAGAGGAGGAGGTCTTGCCAGATCCAAAGCAAAACAGTGAAAACAAAAAAAGAGCAAAGAAAAAACGAAACAGATGAAGAGTGCAAAGCATGTTTAAGTTCCCAACGAATGAGATGATACACAAACATGTTGTAATCAGAAAAATGGATAACATCTGCCAATTTTGCAACATGAAAAAATTCAGTAAAGAAACACCAGGATACTCTTGCATGAATAGACAAACTCGATTATCACCACTGGAAGCACTTCCACAGGAATTTTTACATTACACGACATGGGAAACTCCAGAATCAAAGCACTTTCTTCAAAAGATAAAAGCATACAATGCCTGCTTCCATATGAATTCTTTTGGTGTCACTTCAATCAACACTAACAAGAATGAAATCGATTATGTTTTTTTCCGCCCAAGGACAACTCTATCACAACATGGGACCGTTATTACCACTATCCAACAAAGATCATAAATTTCTGCGATTATATTTCATCGAAAATGAAGAAACAGAAAGTGATCAACCATGCACAGACATCAGTGGATTGAGACGAGTAGCAGTCCATGATGTCCAAAGGACCTTACACAAATACAATCAACTGATTTACATATTCAAAACAGCACTAGACTGATGACTATAAAGTTATAATTCGAGCCAACAAGAGACCACCTGGAGAACACGAACGTTGCAGATACACAAAGTCGCCATCAAATTGTGAACAATGAAAACACAAGGTATGACACAATTGTACAAGAAAGAAGGGAAGGACTACAATGCATTGCAAACACACACTGTTCATATAATGCCTCCAGTATCCAGTAATATTTCTACAAGGAGGGCAGATATCTTGTGGACGGGGTGAACTTCTAAAGCATGCTAAAATTATCTTCTGAGACGAATGCACAATGGCACATAAAAAACCACTCAAAGCCATGGACAGAAAATTACAAGACTTGTAAGAAAATCCTGAAGTGGTGGAAGGAGGTCTACTCATACCTCAGAAGATTTTCAACAAACACTTGCAGTTATAGCCAAGTCAACACCAGCAGATAAGATCAATGCACACTTAAAAGAAATCACATCTCTGCCATACATACAAATACCGCGACTAACAAAAAATGTGAGAGTTGAACTATCGAAAGACGAAACAACAGCATGTTTCTCTCAACAACTTTTACAAATGGGTGAAGGCACGTTTCCTACTAACCAGATGATTGGCCTCATTAAACTCAACAGCAATTTCTGCAACATAGTCACTGCTGAAAATAAACTCATCAACCAAATTTATCCAAACATTGTTCACAATTATACCAATCCAGACTGCCTATTTGAAAGGACAATTTTGGCAACTAAAAAATAATATTGTCAACAATATTAACTTTAATATTCAAAAGAAAATTCCTGGTGAAGAGAGAATATACAAATTTACCAACACAATGGTAAACATTGAAGAAAGTGTGAACTTCCTTCAGACTTTCTTAGCTCTTTGCAAGTCAGGAATGCCATTATACTGCCTTTGACTTAAAATTGGGGCTCTGATCATACTAATTGGAAATCTCAACTCACCAAAACTATGTAACTGAACAAGGATGAATGTCAAACGGCTGTCAAATAACATCACCAAAGGCAAACTTATGACTAGAAGTTACAAAAGACACACACATTTATCCCCAGAATAACAGTGATGTTTACTGAATGGCCACTCCAATTTGAAAGACTGCACTTTCCAATCACATTAGCCTACAGTTTTACAATTAACAAAGCACAAGGACAAACTTTAAAATATTGCGGCATCAACCTCAAAGACTCCTGCTTCTCTCACTGTCAACTATCAGTAGCTTGCTCTCGTAGGAAATTCAAAAAGATTGTACATATATACCCCAGATAACAAAATGAAAAATGTTGTTTAGAAACAAGTATTGTAAATAGTAAGAATATGTTTTCAACAATTTTTTACCTTTTTTACTTTAAAGTGTGTCCTTTTATGCCAACTACCACACAATCTCGTATCAACTCCCAGGGTGAAGTACACCAGCTAGTATACTGCGATACAAGAATCAGGAGGTAAATGCTGTGATTAAAAAGGGCATAGACAATTTCTCTCCTTTATTGCATACCAAAGGATACATGAAAGAAATAAAAGAAAGGTTCTGAAGTGGGTTTACAATTTAGGGTGAAAGGATATAAAAAATTAGATTTTCTGATGTCATTGCTATCCTCTGAGAAAGTTTTGTAAAATTAGAGGCCTTCACAAATTGAATAACAGACTACTGACAGAGTAAAGCAAAGAAAGATGAAAGTATTTAGGAACAGAAGCAGCAGCAGAAATGGGACTAGTGACAAACTTATCAGAAGAAGAGACAGGATGATCAGGCTTATGCTAAGATATAAAGCAAGTCAAGATACTAGAATACATACAACAAATGTTCAATCACTGTATGGGAATGCAGCTCAGTAACATCCTACAATGTGTGAACATCCCTGTCATTTTCAAACCACAAATGCATTGAGCGATTGTTATGAATAGCAATTTAAGCACCCAGTGGCCATGGCTGCACCAATAGATGATGTGTTCACACAGAGAAACAAACAAAGCAAACAACTTAGTCCACCACACAGTCAAAGATGCCAAACACAAGACACTGGGACAGTGAAATGTCAGCCAACAACAGGTGAGCAAGTAGAGCTAATTCTGTCCCTATGTTGTTTAATTACAAAGATGGATTTCAAGCAGAATTCAGGCAAAAATCTTTCTCTCTATTTTTGATATCTTGTTAGATTAATCTCAGCAGCTTCCTTGATACCACTACACCATTAATTAGAAGTATATGTGACATTATCTGTTTTGTATTTCATTGGATGACTGGTACTGTTGTGCTGGACCTCTTAGACATTGAGATGGCCAGGAAGAATGCAGTTAATTAGAACACTCTGAATAAGTAATACTTTTATTAATCACAAAAAAACTTACATTTGCTTGCCACACTTAGCAGTAGCTATGAAACTGCACACATGGAATTGCAGTTCAGAAAGATACTAAAGGAGCCATGATTAATGAGTGGGAAACTGATACAAGTCCATAATGGCCATGTTCTGGCTTCATTACAGTCACTGGAAAACACAAGTTAGTAGACACAGTTCTGATAGCACTGGCACATAGTCACTGTTCACAGGACACTGAAGTATCTTCACTCTCCAATGGTTGACACAGCTGTGTCACGGTGAGTAGCCAGCATAATGACGTTACTTTGACAGGAGCTTTCTGTAAGTGGGCAGGATCCGACCTTGAACAGAATTGCCCTCCTGGCCTCTGGCTACAGTACCTCAGGGCAGAGGCACATTGGAACTACAGGAGATATGGCTTCTTCCTGGTATCTCATTGGCACCTTGTAATACCGCTTCGCTGTGCAGTATCTCTGCAGTGGTCAATGCTTCTTGTGCCGCTCTCGATACTCGACAACACTGCAGGTCCAAGTTCTACAATAGCACATTTGCCCTGCTGTAGCAAGGGTGTACAAACCTTATGCTGTATGCAATAGTCTTCCACTATCTTACTGGTTCCGCAGATAGGCACAACAGAAAGACTGTCAAACAAGTAAGCTTTCGGCCAAAAAGGCTTCATTGGAATTAGAAAGAAAAAATAAAATAAGAACCCCCCCCCCCCCCACACACACACACAGTGTAGGGATTGGTGAAAGTAAAGTGCTGTTTGTGGGAGCATACAGGGACAAGGTGGGGGGAGAGAGGGTTGGCAACTGGGAGGTTACACAACAAGGGGGCAGTGGAAGAGGGGATGTAAAAAGATTGTGGGTGTGCTTGTGGGATAGAAGGCAGTGGAATGGGAACTGGTAAGGGGACAGGTGCATGTAGGACAATGAATAACGAAGGCTGAGGCCAGGAGGGTTTTGGGAATGTAGGATGTACTGCAGGGAGAGTGCTCACCTATCCAGTTCACAAAATCTGGTATTGGTAGGAAAGATCCAGGTGGCACAGGCTGTGAACCAGTCATTAAAATGAAGAATGTTGTGTTGGGCAGCATGCTCAGGAACTCGGTGGTCCAGCCGTTTCTCAGCCACAATTTACTGGTGACCATTCATGTGGACAGACAGCTTGTTGATCATGCCCAAGTGGAACACAGCAAAATAGTTGCAGCTTACCTTGCAGATCACATTACTGGTTTCACAGGTAGCCCTGCTCTGATGGGATAGGTGATGCTTGAGACCAGTCCGAAATAAGTGATGGTGGGAGGATGTATAGGAAAGTTCTTGCATCTAGGTCTATTACATGGATATGAGCCATGAGGCAAGGTGATGGGAGAAGGGGTTATGTAGGGATGGTCAAGGCTATTGTGTACGTTCAGTGGGTGATTGAATACCACTGTGGGAGGAGTGAGAAGGATAGTGGGTAGGACATTCCTCATTTCAGAGCATGGTGGGAGGTAGTACAAAACCTGGCAGACAATGTGATTCAGTTGCTCCAGTCCTTGGTGGTCCTGAGTCATGAGGCACATGCTCCTCTGTGACTGGACGGTGAGACTTTGGGAGATGGGGCAGGGGTGACTGGAGAGACAAGGTGTAGGAGATCTGTTTCTGTACAAGGTTGGGAGAATAATTATGGTCTGTGAAGGCCTCAGTGAGTCCCTCGGTACATTTTGACAAGGGCTGCTCATCACTAAAGATGCGAGTCGTGGTTGTTAGGCTGTAGGGAACAGACTTCTTGGTATTGAGTGAGTGGCAGTACTGCTGACAGTTGGCAGGTTTGATATGGATGGAGGTACTGATGTAGCCATCTTTGAGAAGGAGGCCAACATCGAAGGAGGAGGCTTGTTGGCTTGAGGAAGATTGGTTGAAGTGCGAATGGCAGAGGTGTTGAAGTTCTGGGGGAATGTGGATAGGGTGTCCTCACTCTTGATCTAGATTGCAAAGATGCCATCAATTAATCTGAACCAGGTGAGGGGTTTGGGATTCTGGATGTTTAGGAAGGATTCCTCTAATTGGCCTGTGAATACATTGGCATAGGATGGTGCCCATCCCCAGATTTGTTTGTAGATTATGCCTTCAAAGGAGAAGTAATTGTGGGTGAGAATATAGTTTATCATGGCGACTAGGAAGGAGGTTGTTGGTTTGGAATCCATCAGGTGTTGGGAAAGGTAGAGTTCATAGTGGTGAGGAGGTGGCAGGTATCTTTTGTACAGCAGGGTAGGTTGCAGATAATAAGCTAAAGATGTTAAGTCTATGAGAGCAGAGATTCTCTCATGGGGGCACAGTAATCAGCCACAATGGGGCGTCCTGGGTGGTTGGGTTTATGGACTTTAGGAAGCATGTAGAAGGTAGGAGTGCAGAGTGAAGAGAGAGATGGACTCTGGTGCGAGCTACTGGTATGAGCCTTTGTATTTGAGGAGAGACTGGAGATCTTGCTGGATTTCTGGAATGGGATCACCATGGCAGGGTTTGTAGATGGATTAATTCTTGCAATTAAAAACAACAGTGATGGAGACTGTCAGCAGGTAGGATTATAAGGTCAGGATTGCAGTTCTGGATGCTGTATCTTGGTGGGAAGATCTCTTACAAGTATCCAACCTCCTTTGACAACTCTTAAACCAATATTGGTGATGATTATACCAGGTGGATTCCTCTTTCATTCCCTCCCCCAGTCCACATTCATCTGTTATTTTTCCTTCTCTTCCTTTTCCTACTATCTAATTCCAGTGCCCCACCACTCATTTTTCTCTCCCTTCAGAATAATTTTATCTCAACAGCTTTGCAAACTAATACACCCTACCTTGGACCAATTCTATTAGCTCGACTACATACACATAACATTAGAATAAAAATGATGCATAATATCTGAAAAACTAGGAGGGAAGATAGAGGTGAGGCAGATAACAGAATGCCTAAAGAAATTTAAGGAAACTAACTTGGCATATACACAAGCTATTCTGGTTTAAGCTCTGACTGTTGACACATTACCTATTTGTACTTTTCTCTGTCTAACCTCACAATCCAGTGTTTGAATTGACTTTCTCCTCACCCTTTCTTCTAATTTCTTTCTCCTGGGAGATGTCATAAATGTTCTGTAATAGAAGTGTTTCACATGCAAGCCAGCCTTCCTCCAGTTGTTTCTAGTTTACCAGGTGCTAAGCACATTCCCAACAATAAAAATATTCTGATTTTGTCTGTCTTGTTGCGTGAGTCTCACTCCCACTCTCACTTCTGAAGCTGTTAAATAACACAGAATTTATAATTTTGGAAATATCAAGTGAAACTTGGCTTGGTAAGCACAGAAAAAAGTCTATTTTGGTACAGGAACTGCTTTTATTGTAGTGAAGACCTTATTTAATCTATTTTACTGCTTTTAATTTCAGGAAAGCATCGATGTATGGGAGAGACTCTAGCAAAGTCAAATGTCTTCATATTTATGTCATCACTGCTGCAGAACTTCAATTTTGAAGTGCCACCAAATCAAGTACCTCCATCCACTGATGCCATTGACGGTGTTACACCATCACCTCGTCCATACAGTGCTCTTGTCAAGTTGAGATCATGAACTCTGAGAACAGCTGAAGCACATTGTTGAATACTGTGAATGAATTAATTTTTTCACAGAAAAGTCACTGCTAAAAAGTGTGTGCTGCAAAAAGCAAGCATTCTAAAATGAATGAATGCTGATTTTTCTTTTTTTTACAAAGTACTTTTCTGTTGTAGCAAATGCTCTGTATATGAACTGGATATTGACCAAAAACTGATTATAGTATTTATTTTATGTAAGTCACTGATTTACAACATTCTGTTACAGAGTATTTTTTATGCCACAGTTCTAAATAAAATATGTATGAATAGACATATTCAACACAAATCAAAGAACAAGTATAACAATTTTTTTATATATAAGCTGAAGTACTGCTTCATTTTTGAATGCGATGACATTAGTTTTTAAATGTTTGTCAACACACAGTGTATTCGGTACTCTCACTCTCCTATTTATTTATGGTGTTCTCCCAGCATAATAAGACTCTTTAGTCATGTTTAATTAGTCAAGATATACATCAAACTGTTTGTGCTTACTCAAGCTTAGTTCTATTAACAAAAAAATCTAATACTTTGCATAAAGCTGCTGCTTTCTCAGTTACACTGAACAACAGCTGTTTAGCTTCCACTGCTGGCTTAGAGGCTACATGAAGAAAATTAAACTTACAGGACAATACTTAAGTATGTGCCACAACACACAGCCTTCCTTACAATGAACATTGCTACCGCTTACGCAGTTAACAGAAATCTTCAATTCTTGGTAACTTGAAGTGGCTTACATCAATTTTTGAATTTTATTTTGAATTTATAGGGATCTGCAATTTCTTACACTACGTCTGATACAAGCTCATTGCACACAAACCTAGTCAAGTCTTGCACTGTAGTTGTATGAATCAAAATTCATACTGAAACTAATCTTTATTACCAGCACATGTTATTAGGGAATAAATATATTGCGAAATAAGAGTCACAATTTTCAAGAAGCCTCTGCAAAAATGTTGTTACCTCTTTTACATTACATTCTTACAGCGCACTTCTGTTAAATGAATGCTTTTTATGTTAGCTGCATTGCCCTACAAAATAGATGTACGAGACAAGCAGGGAAGTCCAACACAATGATCAAGTCAACATAGTGAGTGTTACTACTAAGTGTTGAGCTGAGATTTGTGTGTATTGATTCCATTTTAGTACATCCAGGTAAGACCTCTTGCTTATTTGAAATGCTCTCTACAAGATACGAAGGTCACTCCAAAAGAAATGCACGCTATTAAAAAAATATATATATATACCTAAAAACAAAGATGATGTGACTTACCAAATGAAAGTGCTGGCAGGTCGACAGACACACAAACGAACACAAACATACACACAAAATTCAAGCTTTCGCAACAAACTGTTGCCTCATCAGGAAAGAGGGAAGGAGAGGGAAAGACGAAAGGATGTGGGTTTTAAGGAAGAGGGTAAGGAGTCATTCCAGTCCCGGGAGCGGAAAGACTTACCTTATGGGGAAAAAAGGACGGGTATACACTCGCACACACACACATATCCATCCACACATATACAGACAGAGGGACTGGAATGACTCCTTACCCTCTCCCTTAAAACCCACATCCTTTTGTCTTTGTTTGTTTGTGTGTCTATCGACCTGCCAGCGCTTTTTTTATATATATTAGGGGGAAAAAAGGACGGGTATACACTCGCACACACACACATATCCATCCACACATATACAGACACTGCTTGTGTCTGTATATGTGTGGATGGATATGTGTGTGTGTGTGCGAGTGTATACCCGTCCTTTTTTCCCCCTAAGGTAAGTCTTTCCGCTCCCGGGACTGGAATGACTCCTTACCCTCTCCCTTAAAACCCACATCCTTTCGTCTTTCCCTCTCCTGATGAGGCAACAGTTTGTTGCGAAAGCTTGAATTTTGTGTGTATGTTTGTGTTCGTTTGTGTGTCTGTCGACCTGCCAGCACTTTCATTTGGTAAGTCACATCATCTTTGTTTTTAGGTATATTTTTCCTTCGTGGAAATAATAGAAGTAAACATTCCACGAAGGAAAAATATACCTAAAAACAAAGATGATGTGACTTACCAAATGAAAGTGCTGGCAGGTCGACAGACACACAAACGAACACAAACACACACACAAAACTCCAGCCCCCGCAACCAACGGTTGCCCCGCCAGGAAAGAGGGAAGGAGAGGGAAAGACAAAAGGATTTGGGGCCCCAAGGGAGAGGGCAAGGAGCCACCCCAATCCCGGGAGCGGAAAGACCCACCTCAGGGGGAAAAAAGGACGGGTATGCACTTGCACACACACACACACACACATCCATCCGCATATACACAGACACAAGCAGACATTTGTAAAGGCAAAGAGTTTGGGCAGAGATGTCAGTCGAGGCGGAAGTATAGAGGGAAAGATGATGCTGAAAGACAGGTGAGGTATGAGCGGCGGCAAATTGAAATTAGAAATTAGCGGAGATTGAGGCCTGGCGGATAGCGAGAAGAGAGGATATGCTGAAGGGCAAGTTCCCATCTCCGGAGTTCTGACAGGTTGGTGTTAGTGGGAAGTATCCAGATAACCCGGACGGTGTAACACTGTGCCAAGATGTGCTGGCCGTGCACCAAGGCATGTTTAGCCACAGGGTGATCCTCATTACCAACAAACACTGTCTGCCTGTGTCCATTCATGCGAATGGACAGTTTGTTGCTGGTCATTCCCACATAGAACGCTTCACAGTGTAGGCAGGTCAGTTGGTAAATCACGTGGGTGCTTTCACACGTGGCTCTGCCTTTGATCGTGTACACCTTCCGGGTTACAGGACTGGAGTAGGTGGTGGTGCGAGGGTGCATGGGACAGGTTTTACACCGGGGGCGGTTACAGGGGTAGGAGCCAGAGGGTAGGGAAGGTGCTTTGGGGATTAACCAGAGCCACTTCCTCATCTCCTCAAACCCGGAACCTTCCACAGAAGAACCCCAAAAGTGCCCCACTTGTGACAGGGTACTTTCCGGGACTGGATCAGATTCTGAATGTGGCTCTCCAGCAGGGATACGACTTCCTCAAATCCTGCCCTGAAATGAGATCCATCCTTCATGAAATCCTCCCCACTCCACCAAGAGTGTCTTTCCGCCGTCCACCTAACCTTCGTAACCTCTTAGTTCATCCATATGCAATATATATATATATATATATATATATATATATCCATCTTTTATTCTACATGTGGAAAGTTTTACAGTGTGTAGAAACATTCTTTAGGAACAATATTTTCATTTCTCCACATAATTTCTATCCCTCTCAACTGCCTTATGCCATCTTGGAACCAGCGCCTGTATACCCACACGGTAAAATTCTGGCCCAACCTGCTGGAGCCACTGTTTGGCAGTGTGCACAAGGGAGTCATTGTCTTCAAACCTTGCTCCAAGAAGAGTGTCTTTCAGTTTCCCAAAGAGATGATTGTCGCGTGGAGCTAGGTCAGGACTGTAAAACAGGTGTTTCAGTGTTGTCCATCCGAGTTTTGTGATTGCTTCCATGGTTTTTGACTGACATGTGGTTGTGCAACAGCAAAACATCCTGCTTTGGCCAATGTGGTCGAACACGACTCAGTCGAGCTTGAAGTTTATTCAGTGTCGTCACATATGCATTCGTTCACTGTGATGCGTCTGTCAGCAGCCACCAATTTGTTAACTCTCTGCTCATTGTTTGGAGTGTGTGCAGTACAAGGCCTGCCGCTTCAAAGCCAATCCTCAATATTGTGGTGCCCACTTTCATTACGTAACCTGCTTGCCCACAGACTAACTGTACTGCGATCGACAGCAGCATCTCCATACACCTTTTTCAACCTCTTTTGGATGCTTCCCACTGTCTCGTTTTCACAGCACTGGAGTTCTATGACAGCACGTTGCTTCTGACGAACGTCAAGTGTAGCAGCCATCTTGAAGACATGCTGTGACAGCGCCACTCATGGGAACAGGTTAAACTAAGTTTGAAAACAAGCAGGTAGGATGTATCTACACACCGTAAAACTTTCACACATGCAGAATGAAAACTGTATTTTTACAAAAATAGTGTGCATTTCTTTTGGAGCGACCCACGTATTGAAAGAGAGAGAGACTGTTTACTGTGAATTAGTTTTAGTTCTATTCAACTATCATCGGGGATATGTGTGACAACTTAAGAGAGTGACAAACCATTGGAAGATAATGTTAATTAGATAAATGAATGCAGCAAAACAAAAAAGATTATGGGATTCAGCACATTACATCACATTTCCAAATTTTATTTTATTTCCAGTACATTATCCGATTTCTGATCCGAACTTGAGATTACATTCACGCAAAGTGTCACAACAATTTAGCATCCAACGCACAAGTTTAGTGGAAGAATCACAAAATACACCATTATGAGTTCCTGATGTACCAAGATTTCTTTTGATAAATCATAAGAATTCTTAAAAGAATTTTTGATGAAAGCCAGAGAAAGTTAAAAAAAGTTACACTGAAAAAAATTCAACCAGGATTCTACTTAGTCATTTTATAAGTGCTTTTCGAGAAAACAGAGGAGTAAAATGTGCCTGGAGAGGTTAAATGCTTATCTATACTTATATATGGCACAACTGCATACTTAAGTCTGTTAGGAAGCATCCCTTGAGTCATTGATAGCCAGATTTGAATACTTGCTGCAAATATTCTCATAAGCAAAAGAATTACTACTTCAAGATACTCATTTCCTTCTTTATTGTATTTTTCATGGTATAAAAATGTCTGCTGGAGTAATTGCAATGCATTATATTTTGTTAGTAAGTACACTACTTGTTACCACTGTGACAGTAAGTAATCATGAAAATTTGTGGCTAATAATTTCAATGTCATCTTTTCTGACACAGTTAATCACTGAGATTTCAATTTAGTTTGTTGACATAGTAAAAACTACTGACAATTTTTGCATATCTTGAAACATTTGTGTGGCTACTTACCTGTTACTTTACATACTTCCCATATCAGTTCTATTCTGAGAGCAGAACCAAGTGCATACGCTAATAAAAATAATTTACTTCCACAATTATTGGAACATAACCTGTGATTGTACCTAAAATAATTGTGTAATGAATCGGTTCCTGAATGGTGTAAAGTGAAGTTGGATCTTCCCAATTATTTGACCAAAAGACAAAAATGAAAAGCACACGATATAAAATGAAACATTGTCATTATAGCTAGTAAAATATATTTTTGAACATCACCTGTAAGTTTTTGCCGGAGCAAGAACCCACATGTTATAGGATTGTGGCCTATTCAAATATGAGTAAAAATGACCTAGCATACAAGGGGATAGCACACTGAACTAAGGGATCGCGACATGCCTCCTTTGTTGCTAGATCCATCCTTTCATTTTCCACAATACTCGTGCCCTGGCACCCAGCAGAAAGACACATCCTTCCTCAGCCTTTGTAATTTGAGGAGGGCATCCTTGACTACGTTATATATTGGGTACAAGCGTTGTAGAGAGAATGGCGCTCAGCAAAGTGGACAGTGTAATGGGACACCCTCCTCTAACATTACCTCTTTTTTTTTATAGAAATAATCGGTACCAAAATACAGTAAAACTTCGTTAACACATATCCGAAGGGACCGAAAAATCAGGAGTTAGTGTTAAAAAAATTCATGTTAAGTGAAAACCACAGATTTTAATAAGTATACATGTACAGCAGTACACTAATGTGTAATACACTACACTATCACTCACATTATTGTAGACTTTTAACACTATAAAGTGATTGTAAAATTACAAGTACTCACGAATTATGAATGTTACTTTCTTGGAAAAAATTCGGTCATGGTTTGCTGACGTTAACGGGAACGATAATATTTTGTGATTTCACAACCAATTGTAATGATAGCATCTGCAAACCCAACAGTGACGGATGTTGAAGCGAACTGTTCTTAACAGTTCAAAGCTGTAAACATCTCCTGACAGGTAAGTGGAATGGTACCTGTATTCTCTTCCACTTCACTTTCTTCTGATGGCCTTTCTTGCACCTCGTTCACAGCTTTTGGCACATCCTAATCCACAGAAGCACATATGGCAACATCGTTGTCTACACTAATGAATTCTTCAAAACTAATCCCAGGGTTCGCAACGTCCTGCAGAACTGTCCATCAGGTGAAGTGGCATCTTCTAACTCGTGGACATCTTCAGTGTTGCTATGTCTCCAAGCTCTGTTAAAGCACTTCCCTATATGATGTGGCGATACTAAGTTCCAGGCTGTTGCGATGGCTTTTATTGTGTCAAGCAGATTCCAATTTGGGGTTGCACTATTGTTTTCAGCAGCACGAATTGCAGCTCTTGCAAGTCGCTTACGATAAGCTCTCTTTGTGAGAGAGATTATGCCTTGGTCCAAAGGCTGAAGGTGGCTTGTAGCGTTGGGTGGAAAAAGACTTAACCTTTATGTTGGATAGGTTCAGATCATGAACGTTATGGGCAGTACATCTGTCCAATGTAGGAAGAACATGTCTATTTTGAGCAACCTTTCAACTGTTGAAACGAAGAAGCCACCTGCAAAATGATGTGCCATCGAGCCAAGCTTTCTAGTGGTGGGAGTAGATGCAAGGTAAAGTGTCCATATTTATGTTTTTAAAACAACGTGGTTTCTCGAATTTACCGATAACCCAGGCACGAAACTTCTCACTGCTCAGCATTACAGCACAGTACGCGTTGTTTGCTTCTGCTACACCGTGACACTTCTCACCTTTTATCGCCAGGGTGTGATTTGGAAAAAGATTGTAGAAAAATCCAGTTTCATCCATGTTAAACACATCACATGAGGCATACTTTTCCCTCACTCGGTTGAATTCATGCAACCAGCTGTTCGCATTATTTGCTTCACGGCAAATTTGTAGAGATGAAATTGAATGTCTCTTTGGAACCTATACAACCAACCAGCAGAACAACTAAAGTCTTCGATGCCCATATCTTTAGCAATATCATTTGCTTTTGACTGAATCACAGGGCCAGTTAAAGGTATGTTAGATGCACACATATGATTGAATCGGTCTCGGTATCTTCATACCTGGCAGTACGAAGTAGATTTGTTTCCAGAACATGATGCCGCAGCGTTAATAATTTTTTCTCGATTCTTAATAATGGTAGATTAAGTAGATTTAGGTATTCCCAACTGCTCTGCAATTGCTGTTTTCTTGGTAACACGGTCCACTTCATCTAGAATCTTAAGCTTTAACTGTACATTTAGAGCTGTCTGTTTCCTCTTTGCCATTTTCGTGTGCTAAGGTTCCGGTTGTAACTGTGGTTTTATTCAGTATTCCAACTCGATACGGCTACGACTAACAGAACACCTGTCAAATCTGGCACTGAGTACCTTACTAAATGCTGCTGCACACATTATTGAATGTCTTACAATATACAGCATACGCAGATTGTTGAGGTGATAATCATAGCTACCAACCTACAATACGTTAAAAACGAGTCAACAATAAGTATAATTAGCTTTGTAGCTTCGACCATAGATATCTTCGACCATAGATATTTATGGTCGAAGCTTTGTAGCTAAATTTCCTACATTGATGTCGGAAGAAAAAAAAAAATTACGCTTTAGTATACTCTAAGGTCGGAAGTTTGTGTTACAGTGAAATTTAATTACGCTAGGAACTGAAACAGAGTTCGTAATTCACCTTAACCGGAATTCGTGTTAACTGATAAAACATACCATAAGAACTGATGTATTCCTGGTGGGACCAATATTTTTTTCGCGTTAACCGCGAGTTCGTCTTATGCAAGTTCGCGCTAACGAGGTTATACTGTATTTTCAAATCTTGTATAGGTTAAAATTATCTCAGCTGTTTAACTAAAAGAATATCATATGATTTTGCATACAATGTATTATACTTCAAGCTAAAATGTATAAGAAGAAATTAATTTCTTACAATCGATATGCGTTAACTCTGTATGTACAGTTAAAATTACTCTTCTTTGGGAAATATTTGAAATTACGAAATATCTGGTGCACTTGAAATTCCTATTATTATTTATGCAGTCTGATGATATATGTATATTAAATTTATTTCTGTATTCGTTTAGAAAATAATGTTGTAACTTGGTGAAGATTCTTCTTTTGTCAAGAAAGTTTGTAAACTCTTTAGAATATTTTGTCAGTACCACAGAATGAAGAGTAGTGGGCACGCCTCTGATGGAATTGGACATGTTTTTATGTTTGGCAATAACAAAGTAAATTTCTGTTTTGTGGAAATGGTGACTGTACAGTCAGTGGGATGTAGGATAATGTGACATAAAAAGGTGCAATCATAAATCATGGAACAGGCTTACTTAAAATTTTATCTGGTCATCTGGAACCCACAAAATTAAAAAAATTTCAGCCTGAAGAATCTACCCCTAGACGTGACGAACTGCAGCCAACAACAATAAACAGTGATATGTACATCTTACACCTCTCTGAAACAAGTATGATTACAACCACACAAGGAATTTTGCAGTCTAAACGCATCTCATCTGCTCCAGTGCCTGTAAGGTCATATAGAATAGTGGTGGGCAGGAAATCGCGTATCTGTTAGAAATCACAGTGACTGTGAAGTCACAGATATCACAGTAGCAACTTTACAGAATCTAACTGCGATTTCAGTCACAGTTAGCAGTCGCACGTAGTATTTCATATTCAAAGACGTGAGCCATCTATTGCTCGAATTTAGCACTGCTTTCTGCTATTTCAGTGACAAGTCGCAACTAAGAGTCGCAAGTAGCAACTAAAAAGCGCGGTTAACAGTGGCATCTGTTGGCCAAAGTTCGTACTACGTCCATCTCTTCGATACGGTATCCCTAACTGCGATTTCCGTGACAAATCGCAACTAAGAGTCGCAAGTAGCAACTAGAAAGCGCGGTTAACAGTGCCATCTTTTGGCCAAAGTTCGTACTACGTCCATCACTGCTATGCGGTATCAAGTTTAACTGCGATTTCCGTGACAAGTCGCAACTAAGAGTCGCAAGTAGCAACTAAAAAGCGCAGTTAGCACTGCCATCTGTTGAGCAAAGTTCATACTACGCTATTCGCTACCGAGTCAAACTGCGATTTCTGTGACAAATCGCAACTAAGAGTCGCAAATAGCAACTAAAAAGCGCAGTTAACATACTTTTCCTAGTGACATCTGTTGACCGACGTACGTACTTCGTTATGAGAGCCTTGTGCCTCACGAGTTCGATGTGCTGTGTGTGCATATGAAGGGCTTATTTCAATAGTGGTACAAGTCCATTTTTGTTCATTTTGAGATACAGAGTCGTAAAGTTAAATGAGCGCTGACAAATCTGCATTTGAGATACCAGAAATATTCAAGCATATGGCTTCTTGCTAGAGATGAACCTTTATTTATGTTTGTTTGGATCACTAATTTCAGACGCATTATAGACAGAAAAGTGGAGGTGATGGACTTGTACCACTATTGAAATAAGCCCTTCATATTATATGACGACATGCACATTCAGCATCAGTTATGGTTGGTCAAATACTGCTGTGACTCTGAATGTATTATATTAATAAGAAACAACATTGCCTTTTTCTCCTGAAAATATCTAGTAACGTAACAAATGTGTTTGATTCTGCTTCCAATATGACAGTTTTGGTTAATACTCCACATGCCTACAGGACTTTTTAGTGTTAACACAGCAGAACTCAGACATCTGTATAAGTGTAGAGAAATGAAAACAGTCATATGAATGCCTCACTTTTGTTCCGACACAGTTCAAGACTCGGGAGAAAAGTTTTACACCTGGTGTTCTACATGGCAACTTCACACACAAGAACTTTTTGCCGACACTACTACCACCTACATAAGTAAGCTTTTCCTGTGTTACTTTCAAGTAATGCACTTCCTATTCCTGACTTAACTGGAAGATCTGTACTTCTCACTTTCATATCAACAGCCTCAAAATGCATATTGTAGACTTCGGGATAAGTTACAGGTCAGTGTCACACCAAGATTGTGGTGAAAGGGGGGGGGGGGGCGGCATGTCACTCTCCAACAAGTGTTTACCAATAAGTAAGTGGCGGAAAATTATGGGTATAGGGCGGCTTAAACATGTGGAAAATGAGATTTTTATTATTCACTCACTGTATTTGACATTTATTATTCCTTTAAAATCGCACAACAACTTCAATAAAACACAGTTTAATCATTCACACACTTATTTCACAATTATTTCACTTTTAAACTGCAAATCCTCTAAGAACTGTCTTGAATCTTCACTAGTCTCTCTCAAAAACAGCCTTGATGTGGATAGATACGTACAGCAACCAGTAATCAGAGTCAGAACTGTGTCTGCAAAAACACAAGGATTATTAAACAATTTTTGCTGTCATTAATTACTAGCGAAATAATTGACAGAGTAGATTGCTAATATTTGCTATAATGAATATCACATTTGCAAGAACGATCACACTGAAGTAATTAAGTCCATCGAAACGCTTAGAAACTAACCTCTCGTCTGACGAAAACGGTCTAAAGACACAGTGGCAATTTCTTCAGATCTGTTGACAATGATATTTTGAGTTATCACTTTACTGAGTGACTGAAATGTAGTTCAGGTACCTGTGAACATAACAATATGTTACAATTCATTTTCTAAATACGAACTATTACGGTACTGTACGTCTACTTACATATTAATTACACTATTAATATTTTCACAGTTGTTTCTTTAATACAAAATTAAAGCCAACGGAAGAAAAAACGTAAAACATACTTGCCAAAGACAGGTTTGTTGAGATGCAATTTTCTGTGTTGACAGATGTAACTTTCTCATATGGTGGTAAGTCGCAGAAATCGCAGGAATCACAGAAATCGCAGAAGTAGCAGAAGTCACAGAAATCGCAGAAATCGCAGAAGTAGCAGAAGTCACAGAAATCGCAGAAGTAGCAGAAGTCACAGAAATCGCAGAAGTAGCAGAAGTAGCAGAAATCGCGGAAGTAGCAGAAATCGCAGAAATAGCAGTGGCGGAGGGATACACGACCTATGTTCCTTAACTGCGACTCTTAACTGCGACAAATCACAGTTAAGAATCACAGATACTCAAAAGTAGCATTCACAGAAATCACTGATATCGGAAAATCGCAGTTTAGCCCATCACTAATATAGAATTTCATGTCAAAGACAGTTAAGTCTTGAGGCAGTCGGATCTTGGGGAAATCATAGGGGAAAACAAAAGAGCAACCAACAGTCTCCCTGTTTAGATCCCTCTGTAAATACAGCTATACAGTTATGGTGCTTAACTAAAAATGTCATAAAATAATGTATTAAAAACAAATGGAGGAGTGCAGCTTCTCCTGTACTGCATTAAATCTGAAATTACTCTGGGCCCCTGCAGTAACTAGAACTAGAGATGGGGGATCCGCTCTTGAACTAATTCATAGAGTTGAATCTTTCAAAGGAGTGAACAATCAGTGATTCAGAAAAAAAGAACGGTAACTCCAAACGTTTCCCACGGCAGAGAGAGAGAGAGAGAGAGAGAGAGAGAGAGAGACGGAGCATATCAGCAGCGCCTCTGCTGGTCAGAGCACAGTGCACGCCACACAACACAGCCAGCGCCGGCCTCTGCCCTGCTTCTACCTTGGCTGCCTGCATTGTGCAGTGCTCCATTGGATTTTGTGTTTCACATATGCCGTGCCGTCTCTGTGCGGAGGATGCTAAGTTCACCCAACATGGATA
The DNA here is from genome assembly GCF_023864275.1 of Schistocerca cancellata. NCBI lineage: Eukaryota > Metazoa > Arthropoda > Insecta > Orthoptera > Acrididae > Schistocerca > Schistocerca cancellata. Next base: position 75,715,408 of record NC_064630.1, read on the forward strand.
TGATGTGACGTCATTATGACGTATATACGCTTTAGTCGATTAACACATCTATCGACTTTTACGAACGTTCGAGATTCTAAACTGTCGTCAGCTAGTGGTTTGTTTTGACACGTTCGATTCTGATAACAGCTCAGTGTGGCAGCGTATATGTATCTCGCCAAAATAAAAGTGCTGGATATTAATAGAAATATTCCTGACCGTGGCCTTGAAAACACCACGGACAACACGTTTCGTAAAAAAGTGAAGTCTTCTTATGTCCAGACCAGATTAGATTGTGTGATTGTTGTATTGAATGCTTACGCCGAAAATAATGTTTATTTATTTCAATATTTTAGTATGGTTTCATCGAATTGGTCTTGTCAGTACATATTAGATTGCAGCAGCATACTCTTGCTGACTTTTTTTTTCTTAATTTATATAGCTGAAAGAGAACTCGTGCAAGTTTGTTAGTTAAGTAATTTATATGTCCATCCCAAGATAGTCTTTTATCAACCATAATTCCAAGTAATTTTACACTTGGACCGCAGAGACAGGTACCTTAGTGTCCAGTAATGACTGGTGTGTAGAATGATTGAATTTCGAACTTAAAAAGAAAAATATGAGGCATTGTTGAAGAAAAATCGTCGACCGGAGATGAAATACGAGGGGAAGTGGATTTCTTAATGTAATCTTAACGAAAGGTTAGTGTCTTGACGCATCTAAAGATTTTGGCTGCTGAGTGCTTCTTCTCACCGAGTACGAATAACCGACGCACTTCAGCTGGGTCAGAAGTACATCAATTTCTGCTTGAGATTCACAATAACCACGCAATTGCCCGTCGTCATCGATGCTGAACTCTTTTCAGCTTTTCTCTCATTAGTCTCTCGAAAGCTGAACACATAATTAGAGACGAGCAACGAAAAACAACGCACATGACACACACAGAGTACAATACACGATTTAAACGCAAGGAACGCAAAACGCATTTAAACGAATGGCGCAGAGCACAGCGCTACCCTGTCACAACCTCTCGAAAGTTCACAAAAGTCGAATAGTCGATATACGGTTTCTATCGTTTTCGATGTAGCGTGTATACGTCATAATGACGTCACATCGTATCCAAGTCTGGTGAACTTAGCATCCTCCTCTCTGTGCGTCGTCTGCCGCGTGCAGTGTCGCACTCTGTCGGCGATCGTTTCAGTCGCACGTCCTGCCCTCTGGGCAGCTGATGCGAGCAACAGAACAGAGAGCCACCTAGCGGATAACATAGGAACTACTTGCAACAACCTGCTCGCAAGGGAACGGACGATTTGTCTCGGAGCGGGTGAGTTCATCGCTCTCCCCCACCCTCGGAACTCGCCTGTTCAACGCTCACCCCACCGTCTCGACTCTAGCCAGAGTGTTGAGCAAAGCGACTCAGGTGTCACTCTGGTCGCTGCGGTCTCAGCTCACGCAGTAATACAGCTCACGGCTCGACCTACTCGACTCAGCGCCTCTGCATCGGAGTTCGTCCCTACTGGATATTGTTTTTCGTAGTAATACCGCTATGTATATTACATTATTATGTTATGTATACATCAATTGTTTTTATTTTATTTTTATTTGTTTAAACTGATTAGTTTAGGTTCCTGATGACTCCTCTTACTATAGGATTTTTATTATGGACACTCGAATTTACGCTTTAATTACGAGCGAACCGATAAATGTATCGCAAAATATACACCAATATTTTCCTTGTTTTATTCTGCGTAAGGCTATATGCAGCACTTTCGTTTTACAGTCAAATTTATATTTTGCGATTTTAGGCGTCTTTGGAAGGAAACGTTCACTTTAAAAATATATGGCTTGCGATGTATTTGTATGAGGTTAATGAAATTTTAATACATTATAGCCAAATATATTGTTAATGTAAATCTCAAGTTACGAAATTTTCTGATCACCCAAAAAACCACGATAGTGCAAAATAAATCAATAATCAAAAACTTTGTCATATCGTGGAAATTTCAATAAACAATACAAAATTCTTACTCATTATCTGTGTTCAAGATCAAAATACAGGTATAGTACTGGAATAAACCAAGTTTAAAGGGCAATGTGCCTTCCATTTATTTTCTACTGTAAATGAGTGGTGAGTCATGAAAAAGAGCTAATTCATTTCAGGGAGTGAACAGTTCTGATCCAATCTCTGAAAAGAACAGTTTTGCCCATCTCTAACTAGAACAGCAGGTGGTGAAACCCTGGAGTTGGGGTTGTACCGAGTGACTCCAGCACACATTGCATGTGGATCCCAAATGGCCTTGTTGCTCCTGGAAGATTGTAGAAATGGCAGTCCAGAGACAAATGAGCAATAGTATGGTGTGCTGAGCCACCTCCTATTAGCACCTGTGGCCAATCTAATCCACTTATGATGGATAGCACCAATAATCTTCAGATGAGGTCTCACTCATTCACTCATCCATACACTGTGCATCCATATTCTAGTAATGATCACACGAAAGCTCTACAAAACTGGAGCAAACATGCCTTCTGTCCAGCCCCAAAGATCTGTGGCTAATGCCCTTTAAGATGTTCAGTGATTTCCGGGTTCTGGCTTTCAGGTCTGTCAGGTGTGACAACCATGACAGCCTGGAGTAAAAAAATGAAGCCCAGAAACCTCACCGAGTCTTTGATTGCAACTGTCAACTCACTATTGCAACACTGGACAAGGATCAAAAATGTCCATTAGTAAGGAGCACTGAACAGGACTCCTTAACATAGATGTGGTAGTGTTTATGGCTATGGCAAAGAAGGTAACACTTAAAATGCTGACCTAAGGAATCCCATTCTCAACTCAAAATGATCTAACAGGACATCACCACCTCGGGACTGAAAAAAGTGCTCAAATAGCATGGACTACTGTAAGAAGAGGGGAAGGTGGCCACAAGATCCCCATTGATAGAGCTGCTCTAGGATACTATGCCTCCAAGTAGTGTCATACACTTCAATTATGCAAAGGACTTCACCGATACAGTGGTGGTTACATAGGAAAGCATGCTGAACAGCCACCTTTAGCAAGATCACATTGTCAACAGTGGATTGAAATCTCTTGAATCCACACTGAGGTGTGCTAAAGGATTGCCTGATCTCTAACATCCACACTAGAAGCTGGTTAACTATTAGTTCCAGGATCTTTGCTACACTGCTTATTAAGGCTATGCTCTGATGACTTCTGGGAGATGTTTGGTCCTTTCCTGGTTTGAGGAGAGGAATCAAAAAGGCCTCCCTTCACGAGCTCGGAAAGTGGCCTGCCTGCCACATCAAATTAAAACCCTCGATTCCTTTGACACTGCTTGCAAATGTTGAAACACATTATACTGGATTTGGTCATGACCCGGTGCAGTATCATGAGCCTCAGACTGCGACAAATCCAGCTCAAACCTGGAGAAAGGGTCATTGTTAAGACAAAGCATTGCCGCATCTTAATTCCAACTAGCTCCTCTACAGTCGCACAGTAGTGAAGGAACGCAGGATTCTGCCTGGCATTGGCCGTAGTAGTTTTTAAACACTCCGAGATCATCTGAGCGATGTTTGGAGACACCCATTTCGGCACTGCTGCTACTGGTAAACAACTGTTTACTGGGAATCATCCTGATGGCTTCCCTTTGTAGGACAAGTGGAACAGTTGATAAGAATCAAGGACTGCCTGCCAAGACTTTTTCTTGCTCTCTTTAACATGTTGAACCTTGGCTCTCATGACTCTAAAGGCTGCAAGGCTGTCTGCTATTTGGCGGCATTTGAAGTAGGCACTCATTGGTCAACCAAGATACAGGTTGCCTCCTAAGATGACCTGAGCGCTTTGAGATGGATAAGTCAGCAAGTTGTGTGATGGGTTCCACCCAATAATGGGCACTGCTTTAGTGTTCAAATACAGCCAGAACAGCATCCAGTTAGTTCTGCTGACGACCCATTTCAGCAGTTCCCTTTCAAGACATGCTCCATCCAGCAGTGGATTCACCTTGTGAAGTGGTCCTTGGAGCAAAGTCATCAGTTGCTTCCCACTGAACTGAGTCTGTGACACCTGCAAAGCAGCATGAAAGGTCGATGGCAGAGGATGAACTGGTAGCTGCCAAGAAATGAGTGGGATTGCCTTTGTTGAGGATGCACAGCTCCCAAGACATATGGTTCTCGAAAACTTGAGCCCTATGGTAAGTTGAGTTCAAATCCCATAGTATATTATGAGCACTGAAGTCACCCAGTAAGAGGAAACAGGTGGGGGAGTTGTTCTAATCGCCTTTAGGCACATCACATCAGAGTCTGTCACATCCTATTGAGTTACGGGGTGTATGCATAGCCATGGAAAAAAATTCCCGGATTTTTTGGTTAAAAAATAAAGTATTTCCTGGCGGAAGATACATTTTTCCATGTTAAGTGACAGTATACTTTCCCAGAGAACTGTGAAACTTATCAATCGTGTGAATGGTTAACGTTTTATAGATCATCGGCGTAGAACTTCTCGCCGCCACTTTAGAAAACGAAATCCAGAAAAAAATCTGCCTTGGGAAGATCATTGATGATGTCCAACATGTGCGCTGCATCTTTTCGTAATTACGAAAGTGTAAATTCTAATTCCAACAAACACTTTACTTTCCAAAGCATTGAAATCAAGATTCTTCCAAAAGTGGCCGGTCCTCAAATTTTTAAGTCGTAAACGAGTGTCAAACGTTCTGTGATTTACGAAATTCATCGCACACTCTTACACGTAACGTAATTCATATTTGAAAGTAACGCTTTTCAAACCACCGTTCGCAATATTTTCACGAGACCTGTTAGAAATAGGTTCGTTTCCACAGTTGCCAAAGAATGCCAGAAAACAGGTATTACTGCGCTTACGCAGTTACGATAGTGTAAAAGCCCGTATGTTCGTACATTTTGCATCAAGATATCTTACGTCAGAAAAGAAACAGAACATCAGAGGATACTCCAAGAGCATTGGAAGTTCACAAACCATGCATGTATATTTCAACTTGAAGTGCACATTCCTATGTCCAGATGCACAACCAAGTAGGCCCCAACCCGATATTAAGCTTTCTAGTGTTGTTTTTCGGGATGTAAATTTTCTAAGAGTACCAGTACTGTACTATCCCATGTTTGGTTCTTTATTATGGCAAAATGCCTTATGTACTTGAGGATGAAAATGTGTATTTGAAATTCAGCGAACAGTTGGAAGGAGCCTACCCTGTGTATTGAAATGCTTCGTGTCAAATAAATTGACTGCCTCAGCGGAAAATATTAATAATAGCCCAATTCCTCTAGCAAACCGACAAAAATAACTTCAATGCGCATATCGTAAGCAACTAAAATTTTATTTTGGTACTTTTCTCTAGTTTGTTTTACTGCTGCGGCATTATTTCGCAGTAGCGGGATACAGTAATATTCCTTGTTAGGAGTATCAGTGCCAGTTAAAATTATAAAAAATTAACTGAAAATTAAAAATATGAAAAATTCCGAATAATTCCCGAATTAAAAAAATTCCCATTTTTTTCTGGGACGTAGACACCTTGAGTTAAATACTGTGAGCAGATAATGATGATCTGACCTACAAGAACTTCAACAGCCATTGCTTGAAGGTGAGTAACCAAGGAGACGGTAGAGGAGAGGTGTGCGTCATCGACAAACACAGCAACACTTGGCTCTACCACAGTCTGGTCAGCCTGTTTGCTTTTTAGTGGTCGGGAATGCTTGGTAGAAAACTACCACAGCCACGGTAGAGGCAGTGGTGAACTGTTAACTAGACCCAACACCTTTGGTTGTGTTGGGTGCTCCACAATGTCGGCAACTGTGGCTGCTTCTGATGTTCTCGAGGAGTCCTAACATAACTGCAGCTTTGCAAATGCACTAACAAATACAGGTATTAGTGATGACGCTAGTAACCTCTATTTGTGTAGAGGCATTGGCTTCAGAATATGCTTTTTAAGGACAAACAAAAGATGTAGTGAATATGGGAGGCCTTATTGATCTTTTTAGTCTCACCACACATGATGTGCTTTGTTGTTTTGATCTCCTGTCTCCTGCTTTCTTCAAGACAGATGTTGCAGCCTCTACTACAGGGAGGATGGTCCCCAGAACAATTTACATACTTCGAAAGAGACGAACAAATGACATCCTTGAGGGCTGCCTTACCACATCTGCCGCAAGTGGCTTGTCCCTTACATACCAGCCTGGTCTGCCCAAAGCACTGGCATTTAACCCTGTGAGTACTGCAGACGTGATACGCCGCAGCACTCCACCTTGCCGCGGGGCCTGAAGTGGGCTTTCCTGTGGGACCTGCAGATGGCATTTGTCTCGCGGCCTGGCTGGTACTTGAGCCCTAATGACTGCTTATACTGAAGCCGGTCCCACTGCTTGTGGGCCTGCTGACGTCGATAGCCGTTCAGGGCTGCATGCTGGCCCGTCACAAGTGCTTTCGTCCCGTGCACTCCCTGGGATGGATGTACCCTATTTATTGTTCTGTGCCGCTGTCTCTGATATCTGGGAAACAATCTGCTACGGATTTCGCAGTTGCTGTTCGACATTTGTGCTAGCTGGTTCATGTGATCATCTGCATTATGCTTCTGTTGTGTCGTGTAGCTATCTGCCGTTTCATCATGATTTTTAGAGTGCTGTCACTTTTGAGTTCCACAGACAAATGGCTCATCGACGTCGTTGCACTGACAAAGAGCTACGGACAAGGAGTGACAGTGAGTGTGGCATCTTCAATGAATGTAGTGATGAAGATTCATCAGAAGAATCTCTTAGTAATACACCACGTACCTCACCTAGTACAACCCGCGATGACAGTTCTTCTTCAGATTCTGAAAGTGAAGACGAATCGATGCGTAAAAGGCCACGCCACAGTGAGAATGAGAAATTTGATTGGCAAAAACGTGATTTCAGTCCAGCACTTCACTTCATGCATTTGATGACTCATCTTCAGGACAGAATTGCCAACTAGCGCCTGATTCAAGCGTTCTATCCTTTATCATGCTATTTTTATCAGAAGATCTGTAGAAATTCATAGCACTTGAAACGAACCGATTTTTCACTTTCACCATGGAAAATACGTCTGAATCAGTTCATTCCTGACTATCCAGCTGGAAAGATACAGGTTTTGAGGAAATGTATAGCTTCATTGGTATTTGGCTTCTCATGGCTCATGTCAAAAAGCTGAGAATAAAGGAATATTGGTCCAGAGATGTACTTCTGAGTACTCCAATTTTTGGGGAAGTTTACATCGTAAGTTGCATACAAAAATCTGATAATTAAATATCAGTATGCCAAGTAAAACACAGATGTATACTGAGACCTTATGATGATTCTCAAGAACTAACTGCAAATGAAAGAAAGCCTTTGATGAAGAGTTACATGTTAGCAGCGTAAGCAGTTTCAGTGTACATTAGGTCTGTTGAGCAATTCATCTCCAGATTCAAAGCTACGGAATAAGTATCCAGATGTCCTGCGTTTATTTGTAACACCAGTGATTACACTAACTGCGAGACTGTCACAACCGCCGTGGTTCCAGAAATACTCAGGCCAGGGTGAGGACGGCCGAGCGGAGAGCTCAGGCACACACAACAGTTAGCTGCCAGCGCAGGTACACGGATTAGGTGGCGCCAAGGGCAGGCTTGACATGACCAGCCGCACACGCCAGTGCAGCACTCAAAGGATAAAAACAGCACATTGAGTTGGTGGCATAGGGTTGCATGCTCAAGTGGCAGGAACCTGCCTTTGTACGCTCTGGGAGTCAGATTTTACCAGATCCTCATCCACCACATTTTGTACATCCACAATACCTTACAGAAGCGATTAACTTCCACCTTCTTTGAAAATACGTTTATAGATTTCTACATGACACAAACATCTTTGCTCTAGTTCAATGTCTTGTGTAGCTCAACTTTGAGGGCATATTTCCCAAGGTATTTAGCTTTCTCAAGGTTCATTGCTTGTTGGGAATTACAAGTTTCAACCAAAAGTGTACCATTTCACAATCACCTTTGATGCAGGAAGATGGAACTTTCTCAAAGCTGCCTTCTTTCTGATAATTATTAATAAAACATTTTTACTACCAGCATGTGTTCTGTTACCATACACACTGGAACTCCTAGGAATTGCTGTAGCCGCATGACTGGCAAGGTGAACTCTCTTGTTAAAGTGAGTGTTGATACCATCCAGCAGCAGCTAGGGGGGGAAATAGGGGTCCACCTAGATAGAAACCCGCAGGCCTAGGTAGGCCTTATACAACCAATATATTTCATTTCCCTTGGGGTTGCCAGCTAATACTATTCCAGTTCAACAAATGTTCATCTCACTCGTGCACAGCAAACATTGAGGATGAGGTTCTTACCATCCTTACGATCCAAGTTGTTTCAAGCCAAGATCCCCATTCCCTATGGAACACAACGTTTCATCACCATGCCGTACAGTGTTCACTGAGGCATGCCTAGAGCCTATGGTGACAGTGGATTGGCAGCACTTACCATTCGACAGCTCAGCAGCCCCGGAGTCACCAAGCCCATATTCAGCACATGACTGCTGAGCCCCTGAGGATGTGTCATTGTCAGTCATTCATAGGATAGTTTTCATTATGCAAACATCATGTGGTTGGTTAATGTGTATTTTTACTTTGAGGTAGACTGTGTTCAAACATCAAAATGTAAAAGTCACATGTTACTGTTACAGGGTGTATACATGAACAAGGAAAAAATCCCGAATTTCCCGGTTAAAAAAATACACTTTTCCCTGGGTGAAAATACATTTTTTCCATGTTAAGTGTCAGTATACTTTACCACGGAACTGTAGAACTTATCAATCCTTTGGGTGGTTAACATTTTACACATCATCGGCGTAGAACTTCCCGCCACCACTTTAGAAAACGAAATCCAGAAGAAGAAGAAGAAGAAGAAGAAGAAGAAGAAGAAGAAGAAGGGAAGAAAGAAAGAAGTAAAGTCTTTGAAATATCTTTGCTGATGTGCAGCTACATGTAAGCAGCATATTTTCGTACTATGATATGCTGCACGTTTTCGTAATTATGAAAGTGTAAATACGAATTCCACCACACACAGCACGTTAGTTTCCAAAGCATTGAGATCAAGATTGCAAAGCCCTTTTGTAAGCCGATCATAGCTAGTGTCATATGATCTCGCCAACCGATGACAGCATATATTCAGAGCATAGGACACATGATATAGTCAGCCAATAGCAACATCACTGTTGAGTAATGCAAACACACAAATGGGAAAAGTTAATGGTTTAAATTAATATACACAGTGTAGCTACAAGAAAAGCTAAGCTTTTACTTATTATATTGACCTCTAAGATTAATAAGCTACAAGAGAATCTGTAATATTGTTTTTGTTTGTTTGTGTTACAATAAGATACATCGCACAAATACACCAGGAAAATTTAAAATTATGACATAAATATCTGGTCTTGAAATTCTTCTAAGTGGCCGGTCCTAAAATTGTTAAGTCGTAAACGAGAGTCAAACGTTATGCGAGTTATGAATTTCATCACACATTCTCATGCGTAACATAATTCATCTTTGAAAGTAACACATTTCAAAACACCATTCACAATATTTTCCTGAGACCTGTTAGAAATAGATTCATTTCAACAGTTGCCAGTGTTTGCCAGAAAACAGGCATTACTGCGATTGTACTGCTATGATAGCTTAGGAAGTCCTTATGTTCGTACATTTTGCATTAAGATAACTTACGTCATAAAAGAAACAGGACATCAGAGGATACTGCAAGAGCATCAGAAGTTCGTAAACCATACTAAAATGTATAGTTCCACTTGAAGTGCACATTCATTTCACAATACAGTGGGCCCCAACCTGATATTAAGCTTTCCAGTGTGGTTTTGGGGATGCAAATTTTCTTAGAGTACCGGTACTGTACTATCTCGTGCTTGGTTCTTTATTATGGCAAAATGCCATATGTACCAGAAGATGAAAATGTGTACTTAAAATTCAGCGAACGATTGGAACTAGCCTACACTGTGTAATGAAATGCTTAGTTTCAAATAAATTGACTGCCTCGGTGGAAAAATATTAATAAAAGCCAAATTCCTCTAGCAAACTGACAAAATAACTTCATCGTTCTGTAAGGTGATTATTGCATGACTGCCAAAAATGTAGAAATGAAATAAAATAAGAAAACAAACTAATAATATATTTCAGCCTTCCGTAATTATGTAAATATACTTTAATTCAGTTGATAATTCCCAGCCACAGAATCCGTCCTGTTTTCATTTGACATGGGAGCTGTACACGATGAGGAAACAGCAAAATCAGTAAATGCAACCAAGGGTCACGTGGAGACTACCCGCGTCCCCAGTACAACTCTGACTGCTCTGCACATGCACGAATCTGGCAGCTTGGGCACCCCAGAAAATTTTTTGCAGTTACTGGCTTCAAGCAACCAAAGAAGCGGGAGAAGGTACTGCTACCATGTGACTGAACTGCCCATGCGCACGAACCCACCGGCAACAGCTCATACGAACGTAATGTAAACAGTTGTGATGTCACGCTCATAGGAAGCAGCTTGCCGTTACGAAGTACTGCATAGTCTTTATTGTAAGGTCTTCAACACATTATTGCAGTTGACAGACTTGAGTGTGTGCATGGTGTTTCGTTGTTGTAAATGGTGCATTTCCTATGCAACTGAAGTTTTATTTTGATAGTTTTCTCTCGTTTGTTTTATTGCTGCAGTATTATTCTGCAGTAGTGGGATACAGTAATATTCTTTGTTAGAGTATCAGTTCTTACCAGTCAAAATTACAAATATTTAACTGAAAATTAAAAACCTAAAAAATTCCAAGATTCCGAATAATTAACGGGTTTTCACCCAGATGAAAAAATTCCCAGGTTTTTCCTGGATTTTCCAGGGTGTATACACCCTGTACTAGTAAGGCAGTGACAGGTTGTGTAAAATGTAGAGCCACTCAGCCTGCAAGAAATTGTAAACATTACTGTGCTCATGTGCAATTTGAGAACTTTGCCTGTGAATGTAGTTTGCCTACCTGGTACAAGTGTTTACCCTGTTACTTGTGACAAAGCTGGTCATCAGACAAGGAACACTGCCCATAAATAAAAATGGAGTGATTAAAGTTAATTACTTCAGTGTGGTGTACATTATTTTACATATGTTCATAAGATACTTTCACAACAGGTGTATCTTCTTCATTGAGTAACAGTGAAGCTGCCATAATCAAGAGTACCTGGCAAGGCAACTTACAGGTGGTGCCCCAGGTTTAGTTTAGGTTGGTTGGTTTGCAGTGAAAGGGACTAAACTGCAAGGTCATCAGTCCCTTCACCTTTTAAAGTGGCAAACCAGGAGTAGCTGTCAAAAAAGGTGTAAGCGATCCTTGAAAAAAGTGGCATCGTGAAAAGAACTAGCACAAATTTTGAAGTCAATGACGTGGGAGTAAACTATGTACATACAGTGTTTTAAGTGTTGAATATGGTAGCATAGGCCTACAAAATGATTCACAACTCGAAGAAACTAGAGTGCTTTGATGATTTATAAAACAATGGAAAGTTCACGATGAAATAACAACAATATTAAGAAAAGGATTGATTAGACGTTGATCCACAGACAGACACAACAAAAAGACTGCTATAGATACATAAGTTTCCAGCCCCCGACCCCCCCCCCCCCCCCCAAAAAAAAGAAAGACAGTAAGTCAGTCAGTCTCTAGTTGGTGTGGCTGGAGAGTGCAGACTACAACTACATCTGGTGGGAGCAGCAATCTGTGTGTGTTTTTGTTTTTAAGAAAAAGATTAGAAGGTTCTTGCAGGTACTGCTCTAGCTCCTGCATTACATAACCTTCTATCCCACCAATGGAGCCACTAGCCTTTTCCCCCTATTCTCCTTTCCTGTTTAAATTTGATTGTGTCATAACTATTGACAAAACAAGTGGTCGATAAAGAAAGTGACAGTGACATAACATTGGACATAGAGTTAGGTATTGAAATAAATCCCTACCAGGTAAGTGAAACAATGGGGTACAAAGAAGGAGCCTCCTAGAAGATTGTGAGCCTAAAGACTGAAGACAGACGCAATCGGGTGTACCCTGGAAATGGTGAAAGATTTCACCGGCTAATCCTTCTAACACCAGATCAAGTTAAAGTCCAAAACCAAATTAACATCAAGATGCAACGGCCTTTATCAAGACCACCACTTGTGACGATCTCGATAAATATTGAGGGATTCTATTGTCATAAGAGTTTTTTATTAGCAGACATGTGCTATAAGCATAAATGTGACGTATTGTTGGTGCAGGAAACACACCGGGGAGTCACCAGCCACAGACCTAAAATAGCAGGAATGGATTTGGCCATTGAAAGACCTCATGACAAGTATGGGAGTGCGATTTTCGTCAGACCTGGGCTCAACATAACATCAGCCGCAATGACAGAAGTAAATAACATTGAAGTACTTACCATTCGCGCCCAGAAGTTCTCTGTGACGTCTGTGTACAAACCGCCAGATGTGAACTTTGTTTTCCATGAACCAAACAATTTTACATATGACCATATTAATTTTGTCATGGGTGATTTCAACTACCGTGGTGAAGCATGAAGATATAATGAGACTGATGAGAATGGTGTACAGCTTGAATCCTGGGCTGACACTAATGACCTACAACTCATTCATGACCCAAAACAGCCAGTGTCGTTCAACAGCAGAAGATGGAGAAAGGGATATAATCCAGACAACATCTTTGTGAGTAGGAAGTTGGCAGCACAATGCATGAAGCTTGTTGAAGAACCTATCCCAAGTACACAACACAGACCCGTTATTTGTGCTGTGAATGCCATGGTTAAACCAGAGGAGGTGCCTTTTCGAAGACGGTTTAATTTCAAACAGGCAGACTGGCAGAAATTTAATGAGCAATTGGATGAAGAGATTGAGAAAATCCCTCCTCGACCAGATGAGTATGGTAGATTTATCGATCTTGTGAAAGGGATCTCAAGGAAAAACATCCCAAGGGGTTGCCATACCGAGTACATCCAGGGTCTGACCGGCAGCAGCAAGGTCTTACTTGACAGGTACCAAAAGCTGTTCACTCAGGACCCCTTCAGCGAAGATACGATGGAGGCTGGGGAGGAACTAATGCAGGCTATTGCTGAGGATAAGAGAAACTAGTTGAGAATCTTCACATGAAACAAAACAACAGACGTGCATGGAAATTACTGAAAAACTGACCACCAGCAGAAGAACAACGGGGTAACAGCAAATCAGATTGCTAACCAACTTCTGAAGAATGGGAAAACCAATGGGAAAAGAGAAAGGGAAAGAGTTATACCACAAGAACAAAAAGATTAAGGACTCCTCAATGCTTCATTCACAGCAACCGAACTGGAAGACGCCATTCAGAGTATGAAACTGAATAAGGCCACTGGAACTGGTAACCTTAGAACGGAGCAGATAAAACAGTTTGGGCCCAAAGCTCGAAACTGGTTACTACAAATGATGAACACCTGTATTGAAGAGCTGAATATTCCAAAACTATGATGGCAGGCGAGAGTGGTGTCTTTACTAATACCTGGCAAGGAGATAAAGTACCCCAAAAGTTACAGACCAGTGTCACTTCTATGCCATCTCTATAAGATACTGGAGTGGATGATTCTCAACCGGGTGGCAGAAACTATAGATGGACAGCTAATAAAGGAACAAGCCGGTTTCAGACCAGGAAGATCTTGTTGTGGGCAAATACTTAATCTGACTCAACATATAGAAGATGAATTTGAAAAAAAAAATTAATAACTAGAGCAGCTTTCATAGATCTTACTGCTGCATACGACACGGTAAACCACAGAAAGCTATTGCGCAAATTATATCACCTCACAGGGGACTGTAGGTTGATGATGGTTATTGGTAGCCTTCTGCAGAATCGAAGATTTTATGTCTCCCTAAATGGTAAGAACAGTAGATGGCGACTGCAGAAGAATGGCTTACCACAAGGAAGTGTACTTTCTCTCATCCTTTATAATGTGTACACTAATGACCAACCTATACCTCAAGATGCAAGACTGTTCGTATATGCTGATGACACAGCTGTGGTGGTCCAGGGGTCCAATTTTGATGCAACATCTGGAAATCTCTAGAGCGCTTGAAGAACTGGCTCAATACTATGACGCCAATCACCTCAAGCCAAACCCTGACAAAACCCAAGTATGTGCTTTCCATCTGCGCAATAGAGATGCTGGAGTTGAGCTCGACGTTACATGGCAAGGTAAGAAGCTAAAACACTGTCCAACACCTAAATACTCGACAGAATGCTTTCCTTCAAGCAGCATTGCCAAAACACCAAGGCTAAAGTCTGCTCCAGGAATAACATCATCCGCAGGCTGACAAAGTATGAATGGGGAGCTCAACCATCAGTACTGAGAACATCAGCACTTGCTCTGTGTGTTTCTGCAGCAGACTATGCAGCGCCAGTATGGGAAGCATCTGCACATGACAAACAGGTTGATGTAAGTGTAAATGAGACAATGAGAATTGTTACTGGCTGTCTCAGACCCACACCAACGGGTAATTTGTACCTACTTGCTGGAATTGCCCCATCCAAGATCAGAAGGCAGGTGGCAGCAGACGCTGAGAGAACAAAGGAAGAAACATATTCTCGACATCCACTGAATGGGCACGTCACTCAGGCTCGGAGGCTTAAGTCTAGAAATAGCTTTATTGCAAGAACCAAGATCCTTGATGGTTCACAGGAAGATAATAGAGTCCGTAAATGGGAGAATGAACAAACCGCACTGCAGATAACACCAAAAGAGCAAATGGCACCTGGAAACAAACTTCCTTATACAGTGTGGAGAACACTAAATAGGCTGAGGGCTGGTGTACTCAGATGCAAAACTAATCTGTGCAAGTGGGGACTGCTGACTAACGACGACGACGTTCTTTGCAGATGCGGAGAGGTACAAGACGAGGCACATCTGCTCATGTGCCGACTACTGCCAGTGCCCTGCAGTTTTAGTGACCTGCTACAAGCCAACGACAAAGCCGTAGCGGTGGCTAACTATTGGAAAAATAAAATTTGATTTGGACACAGAAAAAGTAAAGTAAGTGAAAAAATGTCAAGGGCATCACCTACATAATACTTTGATATTAACAGTGAAGAAGGTAATTCAGAAGTAATGGAAAAATTACAAGAAACAGTAATATTTAACAATTTATGGACAAGGGTGTGATAGGTTTCAGAGGGCCCAAACACACCTTATCTGATCAAATTAAAATTATAACCAATAACCAACGCAAAAACAACTGTGGGGAAAAAATAGAAACAGCATAATAATCTTCCTGTACCTCTTTACTATTTCACACAATTCACGTTTATTATTAACTACTCCTATCTTCCAAAACTAAAGCAGTATTAAGTAGCAATCTATCTTTCTCTACAGTGTTGATATTCGTACCTGGAGTTTCCATGGTTTGCAGTTTATATGATTCACAAAGGGTTATTATTCAGAACAAAATCTTTCATAAGCAATGAGAGTTGTGTTTCCCTGAACAGCATTTTGACAACCTTACGGATTATTTACATGAAAGTTATGGTCATTACAGGACTAGAACAATAGCAAATTAGAAAAGGACTACATTTGTGAGGTGACAATTCCTTATTCATCATCATCATCAGGCAATGGGCCACAGTTCATTTCAAATGTTTATGCAATATTTGGGAATGTATAAACCCAAAAATATGAAGATTTCAACCGATTTTTCAGAGGGAAATAATGGTGAGAGGAAAATGAAGAAAATTAGCTAATTACACCCTACATATGTAATAGGCAAATCACATACAGAATTTTGAAAACACAATAACCAATTTATGGAATTAATTGACTGGTTTTGCTCCTTGTAAATTAATGTTTGGGGAAATAACTACTATTGTTATCAGGGAAAAATAGTGTTTTCCATTACGTACACATAACAGAAATAATGGAAGTCCCATCTTCTACTGTCAAAGATCCTTGCTGGTAACATTAAGTTATTTTTGAGGCTGGTGACAACAGGCCAAAATTAGTACTGAAATGAATTAAAAAAACTGACATTAAATGGGACGTCAGTAATCTAAATTCAAAACTTAATTTAATGACGATCTCCTTCTGTCCTTCCCACAGGCATTCTCGATAAAGGATCTGCTATTGTAGAGGGTAGTCAAATGGAAATGAGAAAGATAGGAAGTTTGGCGAAACTGTTTATTATTTAAATATTAATAGCCACAATTGTTAATACAATTATCCCACAGACAAGACTGTCTATGCCTTCGTGCAAAAAATATCTGTGGATGCCTATGGAATCATGATTGTACCCAGGCATGCGGCATGCACCTTTTCATTCGATGCAAATCAATGGCCATGAACGTCTTTTTTTCAGGGGTCAAAAACATGGAAATTGCTCGGAGAGAGATTCCGACTATATGGAGGCTGTGTAATGGCTTACTGCGAAACTTCTGCAGCTTAATCAAACAAGCCATAGCAGCATGTGGGCATTCCCGTATTCTCTATTTATACAGCTCTTGGTTAAATGAACTTGCTTGTTTTGCAATCTTTTATATTAACATTAAAAATACAGTATCTTTAATTCAACATTTTATGATTTTTCATATTATGTTGTACTATAAATAGGTGTGTGGCATACAGCATGTCTTGAGTTCCTTTTAGCTACCAGAACATTAACACCTCATTATAAGTCAATCAAACTGTCAATATCTGTGTTGTTATCAACCAACCACAGATTAGCTTTCACTGTGCAAGCAAGTGTACTTTTACTTTGAGAAAGTCTGTGGTCAAACATAAAAATGCAACAAAAGCAGTGTGTTAATACCAGTCAATTGACGACGGATTGTGTAAAATGTGAATCCCCTTGGCCTTTGGAAAAATTATGACCACCACTTGATAATGAGATTTTCACTCTGCAGCAGAGTGTGTGCTGATATGAAACTTCCTGACAGATTAAAACTGTGTGCTTGACCGAGACTCGAACTCGGGACCTTTGCCTTTCGTGGGCAAGTGCTCTACCATCTGAGCTACTGAATCACGACTCACGCCCGGTACTCACAGCATTACTTCTGCCAGTACCTCATCCCCTACCTTCCAAACTTTACAGAAGCTCTACTGCGCAGGTTTGCTTCTGTAAAGTTTGGAAGGTAGGGGATGAGGTACTGGCAGAAGTAAAGCTGTGAGTACCGGGCGTGTGTCGTGATTCGGTAGCTCAGATGGTAGAGCACTTGCCCGCTAAAGGCAAAGGTCCCGAGTTCGAGTCTCGGTTGGGCACACAGTTTTAATCTGCCAGGAAGTTTCACCATTTGAGAACTTTGCGATATGTTGCCTATGAATGTAGTTGTCCACCTTTTACTAATGACAATGCTGATCACCTCACACAGAACATCAATTAAAAATAAAAATGAAGCAATCAGAAGTTAATTACTGCCATGTTTTGTGGAATGTTATTTGACTGATGTCTGGAAGATACTTTCCCCAAAAGCACGTAATAACACATTCCGACGCAGAGACATACAATACCTTAAAAGCTGCGCCAAAGATTAAATTGAGAGGCATGTAGATTACAATCTTTGTAATGTTCACATTGGATTCTCTTTTGTTTCATACTCCAAGAAGGAGCTAAGTGACACTTTCGATTGTTGCCTCGTGGAGGATGGACGTAATTTTTGGTGTCTGCGGAAAGGCAGTCATATTGTTAGTAATTATGGTTTGTGCGACAAGCAGAGCAAGTCTTATTGTCTTGTGAATAAAAAATAGTGAGAAGTATCGAAGTGTTACGAAAATTATTTAAAGCAACGTAGCATTGTATTCCTTGGGTTCCACCGTCTTCATAAAGTGAACCGATGCCGACTCAGGAAGATACACACGGTCAACAAAGAGAAGAACACCAATGGCGACTAATGAATTAATATTGTGGCAGAAGGACTAATTCTACGTCTAAGGTGAGAACTCTGATTAAATCAACAATGACGTAGAATTCAAAATGTAATTAATCGGAATGGTAAATTATATTACAGGCATATTTCACGCAGCACTGTATTTGTCTGCATTCAAGCCGGTCAATACAATCCGTAAAAAAGCTTTTCAAAAATTCATAAGTTAAAAAACACAACAAAATCAAATATTTTTTATTTATTTCGCCACTGGCGACCGCTGACAGGGACAGTGCTGGTGGAACAAAGAGTAAGTACTTCATTGTTGTGCTACAAATGTACTTGTACTAATTACTGTTTCTCTGTTACATGACGCACATGGAAAATGACGAATAAGGTGAAACAATATTAACTGTATAAACGGATGGCACAATAACCAGAAGGAACAAGGACAAGGATTTACAAAAGTAGCGTAATCGTGAGTGACGCAGCTCAGCTGGAATTAAGGTAGGAAAGCGCAAACACATGCAGTGGCTGCACCTTGGCTTAGCTCCACTTAAAGCAGAACCTTTTCCTTTCCATATTAAAATCCTGGTAGTGTTTGTGGCAACACACAATTACACTTTAATAATTACTTTTTTATGTTCAACAATCGCAGAATTAGAAGACTTAGTGTGCCATCTTGTAAATTTCCGACGCGCAACAAATAACAATCGCGAGATATTTTTATTAATTCAACTGCAAGAGAATTTAAAGATTTAGATTAACAGTAAAGTACAGATAAAAATAATATCTCCACAATGGAATCAGAGAACTTTAATTTGACAAATGTTCATGGACACGTCACCGATTCTGACAATAGTGACGTAAATGATGACGCAATTAGTTTTTCAGCACAACATAATGTAGAAGTAAATACAATTCAATTGCACTCCACAGGGATTAACAATAACGAACCACATGCAAATGAAACCTTGTGCACAGTCGATGAAGCATCGATTACCAGATCAGATGAAAATATTTCGCGTGAAATCAGTGAACCTAGCCCCGTTTCGATTCAATCAGATCGTGGCAGAGAAACAATGGCAACAAATAATGGCATAAATACAAACACACAAGCTTCGTCAGTTATGCTCGAGGCATTATATAGTCTGATGTCAAATGTGAGCGAGCAATTATCTGATTTAAAGATCAGTCACAACACAACGAACACAAAACTGGCGAATCTAGAAATCAGTCACAACACAACGAACACAAAACTGGCGAATCTAGAAGTCGGCCACAACACAACCAACACAAAACTGTCGAATCTAGAAATCAGCCACAACATGACAAACACAAAATTGTCAAACATGAAAATTGGGTTCCAACAGCAGTTTTCAAGTGTAAACACGCAATTTGAAAACATGCACAGACATTTCGATCAACGCTTAAATAAACTCACCAATGAAATCGATCAAAAGATCGAAGACAAAGTCATCAAAACCGTCAATAGTGTATAAAATGTATTGGCAAATGACTTAGAAAAGAAATTGTCAGATCTTACAAACAAACAGGAACAGGAACTGTCAGAAATAGTAGAAACACACAATCAAACACAAACCGTACAAAAAGACATACATGAAAACGTACAGGCTATTCAATTAAATTTAACAAGAGTACAGTCCGCATGTGAAGAAATACCTGATACCCAGTGCAACATTAGCGATGCTTCACTCATGTATGCAGAAGGAAGGTATGAATTACTTTACACACTTGAAACATGAAATGATAAATCATGTCAAAATTATATCTTTCATACATATCACGATTTACAGTCACAAAGAATTCACAGTGCCATGAAAATGAGACAATAAAAATGAAGTTTGTAAATAAAAGACCCACAAACCTATCAATTGCACGGTCGACTACTGTATCCTGTAAACCAAATAAAGTTTTCTAGTGACAGTATACAGTAGGGGGGCAGTTGTAATGACACATTCCGACGCAGAGACATACAATACCTTAAAAGCTGCGCCAAAGATTAAATTGAGAGGCATGTAGATTATAATCTTTGTAAGGTTCACATTGGATTCTCTTTTGTTTCATACTCCAAGAAGGAGCTAAGAGACACTTTCGATTGTTGCCTCGTGGAGGATGGACGTAATTTTTGGTGTCTGCAGAAAGGCAGTCATATTGTTAGTAATTATGGTTTGTGCGACAAGCAGAGCAAGTCTTATTGTCTTGTGAATAAAAAATAGTGAGAAGTATCGAAGTGTTACGAAAATTATTTAAAGCAACGTAGCATTGTATTCCTTGGGTTCCACCGTCTTCGTGAAGTGAACCGATGCCGACTCAGGAAGATACACACGGTCAACAAAGAGAAGAACACCGATGGTGACTAATGAATTAATATTGTGGCAGAAGGACTAATTCTACGTCTAAGGTGAGAACTCTGATTAAATCAACAATGACGTAGAATTCAAAATGTAATTAATCGGAATGGTAAATTATATTACAGGCATATTTCACGCAGCACTGTATTTGTCAGCATTCAAGCCGGTCAATACAATCCGTAAAAAAGCCTTTCAAAAATTCTAAAGTTAAAAACACAATAAAATAAAATGTTTATTTATTTCGCCACAAGCAGAATACCAGGTGAAAAAGTTACAGGATGTGATAAAAAACATACAATTGTGAACATACAATGCTTGTCATATGCAACTGATTTTGGTGCCAATTTCTAAAGAATAGCTGGTTTATTCATTGTGCCTCAGACGGCAATGTCAATATCTTTTAGTATTTTCTTTTTTCTTTGAACTTTGTAACAATAGAGAATCAGACCCTAACACTATTATACATTCTGTACAAAGGAACTTCAGCTGTGTATAACCATTTCAACAGAAATACTCATTTTTGGAAGATATTATTTAATCATTTCCAGTAAATTCCCATTAGTCACTAAATCATGAGCACTATTATACTTCAGTACATCATTGTAACAGTTATCTAGCTTTGTTCTAAATTTCTTGTGAATCTTGGTGGAGATGTTTTTGTAATGGACACCTTGCAACATTTTGCCCAAGGTGTAGTGCAACCAAAGAATATTTGTGTAGGGCCTGAAATTTCTCCATTCGTTTCTGAAACACACACAAGAAATGACATGTCAGTTAAACAATAGAACAATTACAAGCACATAAAAAGGTGACTGGCTAACAATTAGATGAGTCACATTTGAGAACAACTTGAGAAGATGCACAGTGGAAGCATACTTCTAAATAAAAAAAATCCACAAATTTCTTAACACAACCATACTTTAGTGAACCAATTACTGTTCTTTACACTTTATTTTTCATACTTATTAGACAAGTTCTAGCTGTTAACTGTACCAATGGTTGACTTTTACAGTGTTATCTTTTAACTTTTCAGAATATATGTGTGATGTTTAAGTATGAAGTTACAAAGAATATGAAAATAAATTCATAATATGGTGAAAAGCAAATATTTTCTAAATGTTATATCAAATTAGGGTTTCTCCATCCTGTCTTCAATATCATTACACGACTGACCCACTGGGATTCGTGCCTACTGTAGCTTCCATAAAAGGTACTTTTATCATTATGTTCTTCCCTGCTTACTTCAGTTCTACTGCTTCTGCCATTCTGGATAATGGTTTCAATAATCTTTCTGTTGCCTGATTTTTAAACTCTTTGCTAAGGACTACATCAAGGACATTTACATCAATATTTTTGTCCCCACACAAGTTTTGTCATTTCAATAAGAAATTATATGTCTCCTGCATTCTATTAATCCTCTAATGGTAAGGTTTGGGATGGATCCGACCCCAGCGAGTCTGTTTTGTTTTGTTTTTTAACTCCCCACTCCCTTTTCTGAGTGCGCTGTGGTTCCAGCTACCCTACCAGTCAGTCGTCCCGAGAATGCCACGTCAGTCTGGTGAGTGACCTGCACCTACCCTCTCTATCCGAAACCTACATTACCCGCACTCAGGTTGGATCCGACCCCATCTTACTGTTTACGTCATACTTATTAGTTTCTTTTGTGGGGAGGATTCAACCCCATATTGATGTTTATATTACATCTAAGTTTTGTTTTCTCTACTAGTATCTTACTAAAGTGGCACATCAACTCCTTAGAACTCCTGAGGAGATATACAACGAGTTTCTCACAGGAGGCTGAGTCAGAGGATGGCGACAATATCGATGCAGAAAACTGTTCAGAAACTGAGGATGACGTATTATCTAATCTGATGACGAGGATGATTAACTTCATTGTGCGGCAGGAGCAGTTGAGTTTGATTAATTCTCTGTCAGATGTAGATGATGAGAGAAATTTTGAGCTAGGTAAAGACTTAGAAACAATATGGACCAACAAACCCATGCATTCAAAATTTTCTAGGACACCAGCGTCAAATATTATTACTAATCCCCCTGGTCCACGTGGGGAAGGAAGGGGGGTCACTAGTGAATTGGAAATATTTTTATTATTCACAGATTCGAAATTTATAGAAAAAATTGTTTTGTACACAAATCTTGAAATCGAGAAATCTAGGCAAAAGCACAATACGGTCCAGTGGTTTCATTCAGCAACAGATAATGTTGAAATAAAAGGGTTGATGAGTTTTCCCTTCATGAGTGGTGTCCTAAAAAATTCTATGCTCAGTGTGGATGAGATGTTCTCAGCAACCTATGGACCTCCGGTATTCCATTGCTCTACACGAACAGGATAGCTGTGGAGAAGCAAGACGGCAAGCAGTTGTTGTGCTTGAGAATCAGAACTGGTCTCCAAAAGCAAAGTGCTATTGTGCAAACAAGAGTGCAACTTCACAGGGCCAGCAATTGCATCAACACCTGCCTGAATATGAAGCGGATTTACTGTTGTAAAGGACTGACTGTCTTCAGCACTTGGAACCATAAGGAATCATGGTGAAGCTGGAAGGGCCTTTGAACTGGGAGCTTCCTTCCATTTACATGGACTGTGAAGATGATGATTGGCTCATTGCGAGAAAATCCCCCATGATTGCAGCATCTTCGATGATGCACTCCCTCCAATTGGTCTCACCCCCCACCCTCCCTCAGAAGGGGACTCCCGTGCCTTAGGTGATTGTTCACAACTCGGGTCGCACCTTACAAACACCTGACAGAGGGACCAATTGGCAATTTTGGAAGGCAGCAGCTCAGGCAATCACCCCTCCCTGGACCCAGCACATACCATGGGTATGTGCAAACCCTACCTGTCAGCCTGGGGCTGGGAATTACACATTACCCAGTCACCTGTTACGCGACAGACGTGTGGGTCAGCGGTCAGGAGCGCACATAAGAGGCAGAAGAAAAGAGCGGTCTCAAATACCGAAGCGGAGGAAGGATATAGGGTGTGGTAAACAATGAAAGGAACAAAAAAACAGTTGAGAGACTGTTCTTATGTCAGCTAGTGAAAATGTGGAACACAGTCACAAAAACATCGTAGACATATTCCCCAAGGGAGGGGGAAAGGAATAGCAAGAGGACAGGCATGCAGTGTGGAAGGGAAAAGACGCTGCAGAGACTGGGGCCCCGTGGTAGCCAAGCTCGAACCCACAAAGCAGCAGCAAGCCCTGTGGGGGCAAAGAAATTCAGTGATAAAGACTCTGGTCCAAGAGATCTAACACTTTCAGGAAAGGAAAGCCTTACTAAAGATTTACAACACCCGCGAATCGTGTTCTGAAATAATGGTTCATGACAGCATCAAATTGAACAGGCAATGCATTCAAAACCAACAACACCTGAGAAACAGGGTGAGACAGACCGAGGAGGAGAAGCGAAAAAGCACCTGACTACTTTACACTGGTTCAATATCCAGAAAGATCAGTCTAGTCTACTTCTATGGAATAAAGGTAATCACTCATTTCAATTACGATAAAGTGTTCTTCGTAAAATTAGAGATGATCTAGGTCTCTAAAAGACAGGTGAGTATTGCATTCCATGCTATTACTGTATGACTTATGTGGGACAGACTGTCAGAACAGCTGAGGAGAGATGCGAGGAACATCAGCAAAGTACCCAACTAAAACAACTGAGTAAGTGAGCTGTCACCAAATACTGCCACTCAAATATAATCATGAAATGAAATACAGTGAGACCAGTATTGGGGTGACAATGCCAACCATCAGGGTGGCAGGAAGGGTAAAGAATAGGGGAGGCGAGGGGGGGGGGGGGGGGAGCACAGGGAGTGCAACCGAGTTGCTACATGCAATGTGGGCCCAGCACAGTCCCAACCCACTGTTAATAAAGTGGAGGGCCCAGTAAATGACCAACAGTTCCATGGTGAACACCCCCACATGTGGCAGGCAAGAGATAGTGTTCTATGCCAACAGCAGAAATAAAGGTGTATACCATGTGATCATTGGAATTCGAGCAATCGCTGTAAAAAAACAATAGGATCCCAAAAACTCTCCTGAGAGCGGGTCGAATAAAAAATGGAACACCATTGGAGTGATGGAGCCTTGCAGACCCCGGGAAGAGATCTATCCGAACCTGGGATCTCCAGAAAATAATGTGGAGAAGAGGACACAGAGGGAAGATGGAAATTGCAGCAGAGAGAAGTGAGACAGAGACCAACTGGCAAACCCACTCTAAGGCTGGTGATATCCTGAAGTGATGAAAAGAATAGGAGGGGTGAACAGGGAAAGAAAGGATAGCAATGGCATAGGAGACCAGGAGCTGGGGAGTGGGGGTATCCCAGTGTCAACCTGAAGAATATCCACAGGACTGAGTTTCTGTAAACAGCCGATTTTCAGAAGGCTGATATGGGGCAACCAAGTAAGCCTGTTGCCAACACAGAAGATCAAAGAAACAAAACCACAGTCAGATGTTGGGCATTGACGTAGAGCTCGGAACTGGGATTGACCATAGTACAGCAACAGAAATGGACCACCTACAATATACAAGGGTGGGAGAATAGCAAATTGTGAGTGTGTCCATGCAGAAGTGCACTGGATGACAACCTGGAGCTTCCGCTCCACAGAGGCCACTGAGTGAAAACTAGCCCAGGTACAGAAATCTTTCACTTACAGCACAGGGGTGACCAACAGACCGACTGATGCCATGAGTCCATTAACAACAATAAGGAAAAGGACACTTAATACAGAACCCTGTGGAATGCCATTCTCTTGGGTCTGTGCAAGGCTGAGAACGATGACAAGCTTAACTCTGAACAACCAGTGGGGACAGGAACTGGCAAATAAAAACGAGGAAGGGACCATGAAGACCCCAATCAAGAAGTGTAAATAAGATGTGATGGTACCAAACCATGTCGTAGGCCTTACAAAGATCGAAGAAAACTGCGACAAGATGCAGAGCTGAGAAAATGCCTGATGAACTGCGATTTCCAGCTGAAGCAGATGATCGATTGGAGACCTTCCCTCCTGAAAGCCACACTGGTGAGGAGACAAAGGGTTCCGAAATTCTAAGATCCCACAGAGCCACCAGCTGTTCAGATAACTTGCAATGGATGTTGATCAGACTGACCAGCTGGTAACTATAGAGGGACAACAGATCCTTATCAGGCTTATGGATAGGAATCACAATACTGTCCCTCCATCACGAGGGGAAAACCCCTTCGAGCATAACACAAACACCGCAAGGAGATACAGTTGTGGGCGACTGAGGTCTTGCAGCAATTGGTTATGGGTGGAATCGGCACTGGGGTCTGCAGTTTGGGAGAAGGAAAGGACCAAAAGATGTTCCCGTTCGGTAAAAGGTTTATTGTAGGATTCCCCCTGAACAGAGAGAAATTATAAGTGGGAAGCTTCAGTCCACTGTTTCTGGAGGGGGAAGGCATCTGGAGAGGAGGTTGGCACCGATGCCATCGTAAAATGGGGATGGAAGACACGGTTGGCAACCTTGAAGGGTGCAAAGTGTAGCCCACACCCTTGACAAAGAACCAAGGGAGGAGACAAAGTGCTGATTATGAACTCTCCGACACCTTCCCCTTACCTTTTGCCTCTCTTCCACATGACAACATACAGGACCCATGTTGGCTCATTCCATGTTTTTACATCTTTGCCTCCTGGTGCAATTTGTCTGTCTAGTCACCAGGTGGCACATTGGTTGCCTGTTAGTTGAGTATTTGATTGTAGTTCCTTTGATCTAGGTTGCTGACCACACGAGCAAGCATACAGTCGCAGGCAGTGTGTGTGTGTGTGTGTGTGTGTGTGTGTGTGTGAGAGAGAGAGAGAGAGAGAGAGAGAGAGAGAGAAGAGGCACATGAAACTTATAGTGAGCTGTTCATGTTTTAAAATTTCCTTTAATTGTAACTTGTCCAATATCGGCTTATCTTCATTCCACTGAGATCGCGATTGAGTCTTATTGTATTGGAAGTTCTTGCTTCCCTGAGTGATGCAGTAACCAGTGACTATAAAATTGTCTACGGCCGTGGTAAGCAAATGCTAGTGGCCTAGTGAATATTGGGTCACGTGGGTAAGTAAGTTCCATATATCTACAGAGATTTTGTCCCTTTCAAGAAAATTAATATTTATTGTTTTAAATTAATTATTATTGTAGCTGTCTGTTTGTTAGCTCTCAAGACTTGGCTGTTACACCACGTCTCTTAAGTTAATGTGTTTGAATAATCTGTGATTTATTGGTTATTACATTAACTTCTTGTTATATTTTACTGTAAGATTAGCCGGTTAATCCTTTTAGTAATTCTTACTGTAGTATTCTAGTTGTAATACCTAAGGTTGGTTTGGGGCTTGGAGCCACACTCTCGTTGAGTTTCTTGTTTTGGTCTCAACATTTTCGTACGTTCTAGGATTATTATGCATAAATTGTGTGTTTGCTCTAAGCTTTCCGAGCTGTTCACAGCATTAGGTGTTGCCCCACGGTGTTATCTATTACCTGCGGGTTCATCAGGCGTAGCCTGTCCGCATCGACTGTGTATGTGCGTGCGGGCAGGGCACTGCTTCCCATCTCACAGTAGTCTCCAAGATGTTGCCACCTTCTGGCTTGTTATGGCATCCCTCATAAGTTGAGTTTCTATCTCTTAGGAATCGGGCTTTAATTTAACCAGTTCTGTCTGTTACTTTAAACCATCTTCTTCAGGCCTGCCCTTCCTTACCTGCCCCTTCCATGTTTTGCCTGCTTGAATTTTGGTTTCAATGTATTAGTTTTAATATTGCTGTAATGCTCAATCTGCTAAATGGTGTTTTATTATTTTTATTTGTTCTTTATTATTTTTTCACACCCAAGCGGCTTCTCTGACTAATCAAATATTGAATATTTGTGTACAGAATTGTCTTTGTGCTCACTGCATAAAATATTAATACTCAACAGGCCTCAGCTTGTCAGACACCAAATTTGTGTAACTTTATGTAATTATACTTCTTGTAACAGGGTGTATACTTGGACAATAAGAAAAATTCCTGGATTTTCCCCCTATCTCCGAGTTAAAGACACACTTTTTCCCATGTGAAAATAAATTTCTTCTAAGGTGAAAATACGCTTATTGCATGATAAGCAACACTGTACTTTCGTTTGGAGCCATAAAAATATAAATCCTTTGAATGGTAATTTTTTGTATATCAGCGTAGAACTTCCTGGCACTTTATAAAATCAAAATCAGCAACGGGGAAAGGGGGTCATGCATTTTGGAAAGATCTTTGACATACAGCAATATGCATGCTGCATATTTTCATATTACGATAGTATAAAATTGAATTCCCCCAAACACAGCATGTTAGTTGTCAAAGCGTTGAAATAGAGATTGCACTAGCTCATCTCACTGATTTTGCCAACCTATGACAGCAGATATTCAAAGCATAGGACATGTGATGTAGTCAGCCAACAGCAACATCAACTTTAAGTAGCGTGAACACAGAAACAGGAAAAGTTAATGGTTTAAATTAATGTACATAGTATAGCACAAGTAAAGCTAAGCTTTCATAATAACATTGGTATTTTTAGTGTGTGTTACACTTTAAGATACATCACACAAATGTAAAAAAATTTAAACAATGACAATGTCTTGTCTTCTGAGCTCAAAATCATTCTAAGTGGCTAGTATTCAAAGTGTTACGTTTTAAATGAGAGTCTGTGATTTAAGAAATTCATTGCACATTCTCACACGTAACAATTTGTCGTGTAAAAAGAAATTTACTTTGAAAATAATGCTATTCAACGAACCATTTGCAATATTTTCCTGCGACCTCTTGGACATTGGTTCTTTTCAGCAGGTGCCAGAGTGCGCCAGACAGCAGGTGTTACTGCGCATGGGCAGCTACGATGTCTTAAGAAGCCCATATGTTTGTACACATTTAGCATTAAGAGAACTTCCATGACTCCATAAAAGAAATAGGACATCAAAGGATACTCCAAGATCATAGGAATTTTGTAAACCACACTAAAATGCATGATTCGGCATGAAGGACACGTTCATATGCCCAGATTCACAATGAAGTAGGCCACAACCTGATATTAAGCTTTCCAGTGCGCTTTTTGGGATGCAAATTTTCTAAGAGTACCAGTACTGTATTGTCTCATGTTTGGTTCTTTATTATGGCATAATGCCATGCGTGCCAGGAGTTTAACATGTGCACTTGAAATAGAGTGAACCTAGCCAATAGTGTGGAATGCAACATTTCGTTTCCTATAAATTGACTGTATCTGCAAAAAAGATTAATAGAAACCACATTTATTTAGCAAATCAACAAAAAAACTTCATTTTTGTGCAAGGCGATTAATGCTTGACTGCCAAAAACATGGAAAGAAAATCAGACAACTGAAACCAATAACATATTTTAGCCTTCCATAATTATGTGAATGTATAATAATTCACTTGATAGTTCGCGGTCACAGAAATCCGTTTTGTTTCCATTTGACGATTGAACTGTTAATGTAAATGAAACAGCAAAATCACCAGACATAAACATGGGTCACTACCCCCCTCCCACTACGACCCATACTGCTATACGCATGCACGAATCGGGCAGCTTGGGTATGCCAAAAAAATGTTTGTGGGTGGCGTGACTGCCTCCTGCTACTACTGCAGCCACAAGCAGGAGAAGGTACTGCTCACACACAACTCAACTGCTCATGCACATGATCTCTCTGACAACTGCTCAAAATGAACTTAATGTGAACAACCGTGACGTCACTCTCATCAGAAGGAATTTGCT
Source organism: Schistocerca cancellata (assembly GCF_023864275.1). Classification (NCBI taxonomy): domain Eukaryota; kingdom Metazoa; phylum Arthropoda; class Insecta; order Orthoptera; family Acrididae; genus Schistocerca; species Schistocerca cancellata. Next base: position 75,744,443 of record NC_064630.1, read on the forward strand.
GTTACGAAGTACTCCATAATCTTCGTCCTAAAGCAGCTGACACATTTTGCTTTTAGCAGGCGCACGTGTGTGCACTGCGTTTCGTTGTTGTAAGTGGCGCATTTTGTTTGCAACTTGAGTTTTATTTTGGTTTTATTCTGTCGTTTACGTTTTACCACTGCAGTAGTGGAACACAGCAGAATTTTTTGTTAGACTATCAGTTCTTAACAGTCAAAATTACAAAAATTGAACTGAAGACTAGGGTTTTTCCCAGATTTCCCTGAGCATATATAGCCTGTCTAAGTTATATTTATTAATGTCAAACACCTCTTTTAGCCAGCCAAATGTTGGAACTATAATCTTTAGCAAAATTGCTGTCGTTTGCTCAGTGCTAACCGCGTGCATGTTGTATGCAATTGTATTATTTGCTTGTAAGTTCTTCGTAATTGGTGCATTTTATTTGTTTAAATTGACTAATTACTCATCAATTGGTTGAATTGAAGAAATTTTTAAGTAACTGCCTGAATCATTTCTATTTTATTAGTGTTTTTAGTATCTGTGCAATAAAAGATTGTACTTCTGAGAAGTAACAAATGACTTGTGGTAAATGGCCTCTCCCACACCCATTTAGTTGTTTCCTTATCCTGGGGTGTCACCTGATATTTCACCCCTCCAATTGATGAATTTTTCATCCATGAACAAATGGCATAAAATTCCAAAAGGTCACTATAGTTCAATTCTTTTATCTTGGCGGTTCGCGCATGCCGGCTCAGATGCAGGAGATTGCTGCGTTGCCAGTTGTATGCGCCAAGAGAAGCAGCGCCATAGCATAGTTCGCAAACTTACGTTTAGGGGGGAGCGTGCAGTTTATGAAGTAAACTGCCACCACGGCTGCATTAACCCTTTCGCTGCTAGAGACGTGCTCCCCGCATTCCGCGCGATTTTGTCATCATTGCACTGCTCGCCTGTGCAGACACATGGTGTTTCGACTGCTTTGACACACTATCATTCGATTTCACAAAAACTATTTGGCCCAAAAATTTGATTTTTACATATCTTCTTGACTGATACCTTCCCCCCATAAATGTCTTTATTTTGTTTTGATGTTCAACGCAGTTATTGTGCAGCATTAGATGTAGTAAACCATTGCACGAAATTTTGACGAGTTTGCAGAGGTAGAAGTCCATAGCATATACTTTCCATATGGTCGATTTTAGTTGCCACTAGAAATTTCAAAAAATTACATTAAAACGAATAAAATTCATGAAGTAAGACACTTCGATATTGTTAAAAAAGAGAGAGAGAGAGAGAGAGAGAGAGAGAGAGAGAGAGAGAGAGAAAATTAAGCACTGAATAAGATTTGAACTCTTAACACATTGCAGTCGGGCCACAGATACTACTGCAATCCCTCAGAAGTCTTAGACTTTTGCGCCTTTTTTACATGGCTCCTGACCAAAAGGTAAATAATCCTATATCTAAACATTTGTTTAAAGTTTTTTGTAAGATATCATATATTTACAGAATTATTATATTTTGAAAATTAGATGATTCAGAGGTAAAAAAAAAAGTTTGAAATTGCAAGAAATCAGAATTTATTATAAAATAAATGTACAAAATTATTTCATTGAATTTTTACAACTCTTTTCATTGAGTAAAATTTGTCTTTGTGTGATATTGCTTGAAACAGTCAGGTAGACACAATCCTACATTACATTCTTCACACCACCATCTCGTCTCCCTTCTCACTCGTTTGCCAGTACTCCGTGCACCCTTCTCAGAGCAAACAATGCAATATCTTGATGCATATTTCTTGCTTGCTGTCGATGGGACGTGAGTGGGGAAATGCCTTGCTGTTAGCCTGTTTGCTGCTGAACCCTGCTTTTCATTTTCGTTGAAAACTTCGCCGGATTTCTCCAGTATTTGTTTTCCCAGGTTCACCATAAAAGTAAACAAGCTGGTTCGTTTGTGAGAGACAGGCCGAAGTTTCTTGTACAGAATGTAAGAATTGACCACGCACATCATAAATACATGAAAAAATACCATTTTCCACCATTTCATTGTTCGTCGTTGAAAATAATAGTAGGTCACCAGCTGATCTCCATGATCAACACCAGTTTTATTTTTATTATAATCAAGTATGAGATTAGGCTTCAGTTTTTCTACCATTCCAGCCTTGGATTTTGTCTTAGTAACACTACTTGACATTCTATGTTTGGTAGAAAGGGCAAACACATCCCTAGTATCTTTCCAGTGAAGTGCTAGCACGGAATTTTTTCTCTTGAATACGATTTCACCTCTTCTTAGTTTATTCTGTTCGAATTCCTGTGGTAGGCCTCTTCTGTTTCTCATTACTGTGCCAACAGCATATGTGCCCTCATCAAACAACTTTTCAAATAATTTTACAGAAGTATAAAAGCGGTCCATGTACAATGTATGACCCTTACGTAGATAACTGTTGCACAAACGTAGCACCACTGAATCTGCACTGTTGTCTTTTTCACCTGCACTGGTGTACACTTCACAGTTCAAAACATATCCTGTTGCTGAATCACTTAGAATGAAAAATTTTATACCATACCTGCTCGGTTTGTTCTTGATATATACTCTAAATCAAATTCTCCCTCTGAATGGACATAAACCTTCATCAACTGTGAGATTCTCGCCAGGAGAAAAACTGTTCTTGCTTTTCAGTACAAAGTTATCAAAAAAAGGTCGGATTTTGTGTATAGGATCATGGTTTGGTTGACCCCTTCGTACATAATTGTCGTCGTTATTTATGTGAAGCATAAAGTAAATTGACCTAAATCTGTCTCTTTTCATGATTTTTGCAGGTAAGGAGGAATCTAGCATTAGGTCATTGCTCCAATAGTCCATAATATTTGGTTTGTGTACAAGGCACATGTGAATAATTATAGCAAAAACCTGATACATCTCATGTAGCTTCACAGCAGACCAATTGGCCCAAAGCGACCTGGAAGTTATTTTATTTTGCATCCGCAATTTGGAAATTGTTGCTGCAGCGTAGCGGTTTGTTTCTGTCTTTATATTTTTGATGACATTTGCGTCAATAAAGACGCTCCAACAGTCTAATTCAGTGCTTTCGGCGCTCAAAGGTGCCAAGACATTACTTACGCCTTCAAAGAGCGGTAATTGTTGTAGGACATCGTCATTTACCCATTCAACAACGTTGTTTTGGGACTGCTGTTGTTGTATTCTGCCTCTGCCTTTTTGAATGGGAGCTTCACACTCTTCTAATACGTCTGATGGCTCATTTTCATTTTCGGACCACTCGTTGTTACCTTCGAAATAAATGACATAAGTCAGTGAAACTGCCGAGATTATAATTGTGATTCGTAAACACAATGACTGACCATTATAATTACCATCTATTTCGGAAGAACTATTTTCAGTTTGAAATCCATCATCGTCAATTTCAGATCCAGATTCTTCCAGCAGCCTCAGAATTTCCTCTTCAGTCAAACTGTCCCCCATTTTACGACAAACGTTTGCGATAAAGACAACTACATAAGCACACTGCAAGAGTGAATGCGCGGGAATTGTTTTGGCGCCTTTTTGAGTGACATAGTGCTTAGAGGATGCAGGAACACCATCTAGCGGTTGTCTGATGTACCTACAAGACCGAAACACTCAACTCCAGATGTCACTGCACGGATATAATGCGCCGCAACCTGAAATAATAATCGAGAAGGCGGCGCTCGGAGAATCTCCGAGCGCCGACTGTTACGGCAATAAATGCGCGCTCGTAGTTTCTACGGGCAACAACCAGAATGTGTTAAACCTTTTGCTTAGCAGCCCTACACCTTAACCAATATGCTAATGCAGCTCGTTTTCATTACAGCTCCCAGACAACTTTAAAATATCACGCAAAATACCGACAAACACTGTTGGTATGACTATGAATTACTCACGTTTCGTCAAAGTACAATAGGAAATAAACAATTACCGCTGTTCTTTATTGCGAAAAAGCAGTTAGTGAGAATTATACAAACACCTTTCCTTGCTATCGCCTGAATTAGGAGGCTTATTGCTTGTTTGGTTTCATTAATTAATAGAATATGAAGCAATTGGTATAAAGAATGCTTTTTCCGAACTTTTAGAAGAAAGTCTGCTATAAAGACACTGCTTTTGTTCAATTACTTTATTTATGACTGAACGTTTCTAAAACTGAAGACACTCGTCCGTGCTGTGCATTGCAGTTGAGCTCTGGCAATGTTGTTCTCTGTTCATTGGCTGACTGTTTCGTGACGTCAGATGCGCAGAACGAACCTAAACTCTACCGCCGTAACAAATGACGCGCACTTTAGTATTCTTTTGTATTTTAAGTTATTTTATTGATAGTATTAATAATTGTGACACATGATAAGTACTGGTCTTTCTTTCTGTATTATAAACAATTTCTTCGAATTTTCTGCAATGAATTTCCAAATCTGTAAAACACATCCCAATTTTGAACTACCTCAGACACTTTGGCATTCGTGAATATAATTATTTCCAACCACTCAAAATTATTTTTTGAATGATTTCTTCAAGCTTTCAGCTGCCATTTTCTGTATTTCCTGTACGATTGTACAATTTTGGCCTTAGGCCATTTTCAAGTATCTAAAACATAAGTTTCATAGAGTGGATACATTAGTGGCACTTGTGTTTTTGATATATGAACAAAGTCATATCTGTAGATATACTACGCGCATTATAACTTACTTTATGGATGATTTTTTTGGCAACAGATAATTATAATCTTCCTAGTGTTAAGTACATTACATATAAGAGCTTTGCAACAATTGCTCGAAAGTAGTGTGCTCCTAAAATAGCGTGAACACCCGAACTAATTTATGAGCATGATATGATGTCATACGAGCAACAATGCACCTAGTGTATCTACAGATATGACTTGTTTCTATATCAAAAGCACAAGTGTCACTAATCCATTGTATGAAACTTCCGTTTTAGATACTTGAAAATGGCCTAAGGCCGAAATTGTACAATTGTACAGGAAATAAAGAAAATGGCAGCTGAAGGCTTCAAGAAATTATTCAAAAAATTTATCACAGCTGCGGACCCTAACGTATTGAAAATTATACACTCAAAATTATGTTCGTTCCAACCTTTTCCTTTATTTACATGACGTTCACGCAGTCAGTCTCAGTCTCCCTCTCTGGTAACTTACCCAAAATGTAAATGATCTTAGTAAACAACTTTAGTAACATGAAAAGTCCTAGCACAATTAAATATTTAATGTCAGATATTGTCACAACATGTTAGCTAGGAGACACTAGCTAACTAAAGCAGAAATGACACACTGAGCTAAAGACAACTAATGAGTGAATTTGAAATCATGCTACTTACTGGCATGTTACATGCATTACATACAGTATTTTCTACTAGTCTAAGTTGTTAGAGCTCAGATATGTCGCGATTCTAATTAATAGCATAAAATTTCTACCGATACAATGAGAAAGAGAGAGATAAATTCAGTGAATACTAACTTCACTGTATTTTGCATTAAGCGGTACACTTCAAACTGATAATCTCCTTGTGAGATGAAGAGGTCTGGGTCCACAGCCAGATCATTGAAAATGCAACAGCCACCATATGACATTCTCGATAAAGTGTAATCTATAACTGTGACCTGCAACATTGAACAAAATTTTAACAGTGACGAGTCAGCCCAACATCAATTATAATTATTAGAGCCTAATACTAAAAGGATTACAGACGATTTACAGCATGAATGTGTTCTGATCATCTGTTTTACATTCAAAAAAGGATTGCAAGATGAGCATCTAACATTAACTAATTATTTGCTTACTTGTGACGAAGATGTGTTAATTCAAATGTATACAAAACTGATATGAGACAACTAGAAACCAACAAAAATACATCTAAGAAAACAAGGATAAGGGAGCTGAACTTATACAATATGAAGTTCTATCAAAAATTTCTAATTTATGAGAATTTTAATATTACACCTAAACAATCAACAGTACACACTCACACCACTAGTTGCCCCTAGTTCTGTCTTTCAAATATGAGTCTGCGATGTGATGTTTTTGCGATTGCAATGGTGTGACTGATGTTGCTGATTTTTGTATATCATGTTCTACTGTGTCTGGCTGATTTAAAGGAACAAAAGGATCTGCGATAAGTTTAAGGTCCACAAAACTGTAGCTGAGTCACGGTATGCTAAGGGAGGCTTCTGATAAGCGAGCTTTGAGCAAGCAACACAAAAAAATTCTTTTGTTTATAGACGCAATTATGCCTACTAGCCACAACTCATTTCATTCCAGTCATACGCCATGGTGAGCGTCGACAACATGAAACTCTTAAGTCATGACAGGCCCCACCTTTATTTTAAAAAATGTGGAATGCTTCATGATTTTGCATGTCATCCTTGTGCAGGGACCATGCTGATCTTGTCTGTATCATTCCAATTTTAGTATATATCAAGCTTTCACAACCCACGGTTGCTTCATCAAGAAAGAGGGAAGGAGAGGGAAAGACGAAAGGATGTGGGTTTTAAGGGAGAGGGTAAGGAGTCATTCCAATCCCGGGAATGGAAAGACTTAGCTTAGGGGGAAAAAGGACAGGTATACACTTGAGCGCGCGCCCGCGCGCGCGCACGCACACACATATGTAAAGGCTAAGATTTTGGGCAGAGATATCAGTCGAGGCGAAAGTACAGAGGCAAAGATGTTGAATGAAAAGCGAGGTATGAACGGCGGCAACTTGAAATTAGCAGAGTTTGAGGCCTGGTGGGTAACGGGAAGAGAGGATATATTGAAGGTCAAGTTCTTATCTCCGCAGTTCTGATAGGTTGGTGTTAGTGGGAAGCATCCAGAAAACCCGGATGGTGTAACACTGTGCCAAGATGTGCTGGCCGTGCACCAAGGCATGTTTAGCCACAGGGTGATCCTCATTACCAACAAACACTGTCTGCCTGTGTCCATTCACGCGAATGGACAGTTTGTTGCTGGTCATTCCCACACAGAAAGCTCCACAGTGTAGGCAGGTCAGTTGGTAAATCACGTGGGTGCTTTCACACGTGGCTCTGCCTTTGATCCGTGTACACCTTCCGGGTTACAGGACTGGAGTAGGTGGTGGTGGGAGGGTGCATGGGACAGGTTTTACACAGGGGGCGGTTACAAGGGTAGGAGCCAGAGGGTAGGGAAGGTGGTTTGGGGTTTTCATAGGGATGAACCAAGAGGTTACGAAGGTTAGGTGGACGGCGGAGAGACACTCTTGGTGGAGTGGGGAGGATTTCATGAAGGATGGATCTTATTTCAGGGCAGGATTTAAGGAAGTCGTATCCCTGCTGGAGAGCCACATTCAGAGTCTGATCCAGTCCCAGAAAGTATCCTGTCACAAGTGGGGCACTTTTGGGGTTCTTCTTTGGGAGGTTCTGGGTTTGAGGGGATGAGGAAGTGGCTCTAGCTATTTGCTTCTGTACCAGGTCGGGAGGGTAGTTGCGGGATGCGAAAGCTGTTTTCAGGTTGTTGGTGTAATGGTTCAGGGATTCAGGACTGGAGCAGATTCGTTTGCCACGAAGACCTAGGCTGCAGGGAAGAGACCATTTGATATGGAATGGGTGGCAGCTGTCGTAATGGAGGTACTGTTGCTTGTTGGTGGGTTTGATGTGGACGGATGTGTGAAGCTGGCCATTGGACAGATGGAGGTCAACGTCAAGGAAAGTGGCATGGGATTTAGAGTAGGACCAGGTGAATCTGATGGAACCAAAGGAGTTGAGGTTGGAGAGGAAATTCTGGAGTTGTTCTTCACTGTGAGTCCAGATCATTTAGATGTCATCAATAAATCTTTACGAAACTTTGGGTTGGCAGGCCTGGGTAACCAAGAAGGCTTCCTCTGAGCGACCCATAAATAGGTTGGCGTACGAGGGGGGCCATCCTGGTACCCATGGCTGTTCCCTTTAATTGTTGGTACGTCTGGCCTTCAAAAGTGAAGAAGTTGTGGGTCAGGATGAAACTGGCTAAGGTAATGAGGAAAGAGGTTTTAGGTAGGGTGGCGTGAAAGGAAGTACTCCATCGCAGCGAGGCCCTGGACGTGCGGAATATTTGTGTATAAGGAAGTGGCATCAATGGTTACAAGGATGGTTTCCGGGGGTAACAGACTGGGTAAGGATTCCAGGCATTCGAGAAAGTGGTTAGTGTCTTTGATGAAGGATGGGAGACTGCATGTAATGGGTTGAAGGTGTTGATCTACGTAGGCAGAGATACGTTCTGTGGGGGCTTGGTAACCAGCTACAATGGGGCGGCCGGGATGATCGGGTTTGTGAATTTTAGGAAGTAGGTAGAAGGTAGGGATGCGGGGTGTCGGTGGGGTCAGGAGGTTGATGGAGTCAGGTGAAAGGTTTTGTAGGGGGCCTAAGGTTCTGAGGATTCCTTGAAGCTCCGCCTGGACATCAGGAATGGGATTACCTTGGCAAACTTTGTAAGTAGTGTTGTCTGAAAGCTGACGCAGTCCCTCAGCCACATATTCCCGACGATCAAGTACCACGGTCGTGGAACCCTTGTCCGCCAGAAGAATGACGATGGATCGGTCAGCCTTCAGATCACTGATAGTCTGGGCTTCAGCTGTGGGGAGTAGGATTAAGGTTTTTCAAGAAGGATTGAGAGACAAGGCTGGAAGTGAGAAATTCCTGGAAGGTTTGGAGAGGGTGATTTTGAGGAAGAGGAGGTGGGTCCCGCTGTGACGGAGGACGGAACTGTTCCAGGCAGGGTTCAATTTGGATAGTGTCTTGGAGAGTTGGAACATTAGGAGTAGGATTATTTTTCTTCATGGCAAAGTGATATTTCCAGCAGAGAGCACAAGTGTAGGACAGTAAATCTTTGACTAGGGCTGTTTGGTTGAATCTGGGAGTGGGGCTGAAGGATAGGACAAAGGTTTCGGATTGGTAGAGAGGTTTGGAGGAAAGATTAACTACTGAATTAGGGTGTTGTGGTTCCAGATTGTGTTGATTAGAATGACCAGCAACAAACTGCCCATTCGCATGAATGGACATAGGCAGACAGTATTTGTTGGTAATGAGGATCACCCTGTGGCTAAACATGCCTTGGTGCACGGCCAGCACATCTTGGCACAGTGTTACATCGTCCAGGTTATCTGGACACTTCCCACTAACACCAACCTATCATAACTGCGGAGATGGGAACTTGCCCTTCAATATATCCTCTCTTCCCATTACCCACTAGGCCTCAATCTCCGCTAATTTCAAGTTGCAGCCACTCATGCCTCACCTGTCATTCAACAACATCTTTGCCTCTGCACTTCCGCCTCGACTGACATCTCTGCCCAAATTCTTTGCCTATACATATGTCTGCTTGTGTCTGTATATGTGCGGATGGGTATGTGTGTGTGTGTGTGTGTGTGTGTGTGTGTGTGTGTGTGTGTGCGCGCGCGAGCGAGCATATACCTGTCCTTTTCCCCCCTAAGGTAAGTCTTTCCGCTCCAGGGATTGGAATGACTCCTTACCCTCTCCCTTAAAACCCATATCCTTTCGTATTTCCCTCTTTCCTGATGGAGCAACCGTGGGTTGCGAAAGCTTGAATTTTGTGTGTGTCTATCAACATACCCACGCTTTTGTTTGGTAAGTTACATCATCTTTGTTTTTAGATATATTTTTCCCATGTGGAATGTTTCCCTCTATTACACAACACACACACACACACACACACACACACACACACACACACACACACACACACACACACACACTCTCTGCTGGAGTGAGTACAGGACAAGACTAGATGATAGTATGTTGCATAATTGAGTATTCTTGTTGAGCATTATTCCAATTTTGTCAATGGATTCAGGCAAACTGCACTTTAAACGTGGCAGGTGTTCCTAAATAGCCAACGTATGCAGTGCACATTCCTATGGTTGGCAACACGACATGATTTGCTGCCCACTCACTATTCTGGTCCCCGGCAGTGCTGTGCTTGAGCAACTGAATCATGGACTGCAAAATCATCTACAGTGCAAGTCACATGTAACAACACCAACTCGTGCATAAACAAAAGGTAATAACCACGATTCAGCCCAATTCTCGAAATTGCCCTTGTACCGGTATCTACTGATGTCTGTTGGTACTATCTCCACAATGTGTTTTGCCACTGTAATTTATTCTCACAACAAATAGTCAATATGATCTATTTCGTTTGTTGAACATTTCATTCTCGATAAATTTTACTCGTTCATCTGAATGTTAACATCATGTTCTAATTACTGTCACTAAAATTCAAATGAAACATTGATCCGAGTTCAGAACCAAGTAATTTTTTGAAAGAACAACATTTCTGGTTTTTAAACGTTACCTTTAGTTTAAAGTTTGCATAATGTTTACGTATCAGAACTTTTATTGCAAACTTGTTCAAATTCAGTAAGAATTTGTAAGACAATTGAATTTTGTGCTACTCACACTTTTCACAAAATTATCAAATTTGAAGCTGAGCTGTGGACTGTTGTGGTGCGTAGTTCATATACCTTGCACTAGTGCCAAGGGAGTCAACGTCAAGTGATTGTACGAGCAATGTCAGTACTGCAAATGTCAAATGATTGCTCGAGCAACATCAATACTGAAACCGAGTGCTTCAGCGTATTGGGAAATCTCGAGCCTGTTCGAAGGTGAGTATCATTTGCCCAGACCTGCCTTACCAAATTCTTCAAAATAAATCTGCACGTGACCTCAATAGCCAAAGCTTCGTCTGTAAATGTAGAGGACCACTATATACTTTGAAACGTTAACATCAGCATCAATACTTTAATCTGTGAATATGGGATGACCCTGTATTTTTTGAATGACAAATTGTGGAAATTTGGTAAATACAGTATTTTCCTGATAACACAATCCTCCTCCTGACCTAACAAAACAGAAAGCCGTTAAAACACTGAACCCTTAGTACATTATAACTTCCCAAATAAAAATAAGCAAAATAAAGCAATTGGACCAACTGTTAACATTACTTCCCCAAATCATAAACTAAATAAAATACTGAACAAGAAATTGAAGCAAACATACACATTCGAACATTCTACTCATGTAAAATGTAAGTATGAGCTCATAAAATATTTGACGGTTATCAAACTACCAGATGATTTTAATTTAGCATTTTTAGATACTGCCACTCTTTATACTAATGTCCCTGTGAAAGAAAGCATACAGATCATCCTACAGAAATTGTTATTTAAAAAGCCCAGTACAAAAATTACTCTGAGCACTATGGGACTTAACATCTGAGGTCATCAGTCTCCTAGAACTTAGAACTACTTAAACCTAACCTAAGGACATCACACGCATCCATGCCTGGGGCAGGATTTGAACCTGCGACTGTAGCGGCCGCGCAGTTCCAGACTGAAGCGCCTACAGGGTGCCTACGTGGACAAGAAAAAAAAATTCCCGGATTTCCCGGTTAAAAACACAATTTCTCCCGGATGAAATTACGTATAAAGCGGGTGAAAATACATCCGTGTTTAGTAACGGTATACTTTCCCTCGGAGCTGTAAAACCTATCAGTCCTTTGAATCGTAAAGGTCTTATACCGGCGGAGGATGTCCCAGCACTTTAGGAAACGAAATCCAGGAAAAACAATGCGTTTGGAAAGTTGTTTGATGCGAGACAATATGCACAGAGTTTATTTTCGTATTGCTAAAGTATATACACAAATTCCACAAATTACAGCACGGTAGCTTCCGAAACTCTAAAATAGAGATTGCGTTGAGCGATGCACTTTTGTCAGCTAGTCATAGCTCATGTCACGTGACCTCGCTAGCGAATGACGGCAGTTATTCAGAGCACGAGGCCTACGAGAAAGACAGGCCGCGGCGCGTACGTTAAGAAGGTAGGCCGAGCTCGCTCAATTCAGCAAAGTGCGTTTCTACACCGGTTAACTCGTAAGCAGAAGTGTATGTACGAACGAGAATTGCATCCTCTATTGGCATCCACTGTTATTAGTCCTACAATGATAGGAAGTCCGTAGGCCTACTAACAGGCTCTAATTTGGCAATTAAAATCGTGCCAAAATGATTATCAGTTGCTTAGAAAAGTCTAAGTGTTCTGGCATGAAGGGACTTGTGACATTGCTCAGTAACACATTATGCACATTTTTTTGAAGGTCAATGGAACTTTTTGCCATCGATTGCATAATTTTTAATCTATGAAAGAACAACATTAAATATGAAATCTAACTTTAAGCTCGGTCTTTTTTTAGTGTATGTTACACGTTAAGTCGTATCAAATACAAATGTGCCGGTAAAATTTTAAATAGTGGCATAAGTGACTTATCTTCTGGGCCCGACATTTTCCAAATGGCTGATCCTCAAAGTGTTAAGTTTTGAATGAGAGTTATAACGCCCTGTGATTTAAGAAATGCACTGCACATTCTCTCACGTAACATAAATCATCTTGCGTGGAAATTTACTTCGAAAGTAACACATCTCAAGCCACTATTCGTAATATTTTCTGGTGATCTGTTAGAAATGTAAACAATTGTGACGTCACACACATCGAATGCATGTTAGTTGTTACGGACGTACTGCATAATCTTCGACCTATATCCTTTGACACTATTTACCCATTTTCTATGCAACTAAACTTTTATTTTGGTGTTATTCTCTGATCTGTGTTTCATTGCTGCAATATTATTTAGCAGTAGTGGACTAAAGTTCTTTGTCAGCGTATCAGATCTTACACGTCACACCTACAAAACTTTAACTGCAATCTAAAACAACGAAAAATCCCGGAATTCTAAAAAATTCCCGGGTTTTTCCCAGAATTCCCAGATGCCCCGGGCCGTATACACCCTGGCCTAGAACCACTCTGCCACACCCGTCGGCGGTGCAGTGCTGGTGAAACTACCAAGCTGGTGAAACTACCAAGCTGGTGAAACTACCAAGCTGGTGAAACTACCAAGTTGGCAGAATTATTACAGCTGTCTTTTACCTATTATTTTGCATTTAATGCGAAAATTTATTACCAGGAAGAATGAATCACTATAGGCAAGTCTTAGAAGTATGCAAGCAGAAATTTTCTTTAATTACCTGAGAGAATTTTTTGTTTTGTTTCTGAAACTATAAAACACTTAATAAGGAAACTACACACTATAAGCATTACGTAGATGATGTTTTTATTTTGTAGAGAGAGTGTGTGAATGTGACGAGATGTTCTATTTTCCTAAAAGGGGAGTTTGCAGGTAGCAAGGCAGGGAGAGGGAAGAAACCTCCACATTCCGAAGAAAGGAAATTCAAAAATTTAACTATAACATTCAATTATCCACTGCACAGTTGATCCACAATAGAAAGTCTCTCTATATATTGGCTGTCTGAACTGCATGTTAGTGTACTTCACCCCATACAAAGACTGCCAGGAGGAGAGAAGCAGAGTAAAGTAACAAAAACTTCCTCTCCCACATCTGATGCTATTATCTGCGTACTGTAAAATCAAAATATGACCCCGTGTTTCAGAGACCATATCATGGTAAAGGACATCTATGCTGACCTAAGAACAACTTATCTATTCATCAATACTAATATCTGATAAAAGATTACTAAGATGACAATGTAGTATATGAACATAACAGCTACTGCTAATCTGCTGCATATAATGTGAGCGTTAAATAATATCGGCAGCAACCAGAAAAACATACCTGTCATTGCCGAACAGCTTGTGTTAATCTATTTTACTATGAGCAGAATCAGTGCAGAGTCTTCATCATGATTAAGTTGTCCCTTTTCCTAGAAATGTCATTTTTTGTGGTTCATTTCTGTTTTCACAATGAATTAACATACGGCTCCTACCCATGTGCGGCAATAAACCGAATTACTGGAGTTTAGTGATGTATGAAGGACAACAGAACAAAACTGATACTTAGAAACAAAATACAATTTTTTAAACCTTACTTTTCTGGTTCCAGGTGCACATTCTAAAATCACACTATGGATGACTGGCCAGAACATTTATGAAAACGAAAGAGTTGGCAGGAGGTGTGTGGAAGTCAGGGCTAAGGGGTTGACAGAAACATGCAATTCAACAACAGCACACCAACCTTTGAGGGTCAAGATGTTACCACACCATGTAGTGCTAGTACTTTAAACCTTCAACATGCTAACACTGACATACATTCCCTACCATTTAATACCACTTACAGAAATCGTAATCACTAAAATTCCAACCACTCATTGAAACTCATTTAAGACATTCTCAGATTTACACATTTACCATTGCACTAGTCATAAAATATTGAGTCTTTCATACCTGTATTCCATTTGCTGGAACTGAAAATTCCTTTCCACTTAATTTGAAAGTAATATGCTTTGCTGATGTCTTCTTTATTAACACATTACCCCAGTGTAAATCTCTGTGCTCAAATTCCAGAGTGATCTCTGCTACTGCCAAAGCAAATGATAACTGTAACATAAATGTATCCAAATAAACATCCATTGGCCACAAATTATACTTGCATTGGAATATTTTCTTAGATTACAAATTTGATCAGCTTAGACCTGTAGAATATTACAAATTACACTTATAGACTAAAAAAAACAACAGTAACTAATTCTATCAGTGCATGTTATAAAAGGAAGGAAAATGGAACTTCATTAAGAAACAAAACGTACAAAGAAGGAAATCATCTGGTTTTGCAAAGGAACCATCCCAGCATTTGACATAAGGGTTTAAAGAAACCACTGAAAAATCTCAATCTGTGTGGCCAGGCAGGTGTTTGAAGCCTGCTTCCCAAATACCAAACCAGTGTTTTAAAAATTAGAAGAAACGTGTTCCAGAGTTTCTTAAATAACAATGTTCTGCATCTTTTGCTCTTTGCATAGTTTCTAATTTGGCAAATAAGCAAATCACCATTTTACATATTTCCACTCAATATTGCCTTATGGTATAATCTTCAGAGGAAGAAGTTTTGACTGCACAGAAGTCATCAGTAACAATAGTAAGTGGTTCTCATATAGTCATCTTGTGCAGGGTGTGGAGAAAAAAGTGTAAACACCAATGCACAATATATTAGCATGCCTAATACGGTGTAGGAGAACTGTAGGCATTCAAAACAGCATCCAGTTGTTTTGAAATGCACAGGTCCAATATGATTTTCAAGGGAATCTCTCATAATTCTTCCTGCAAAATAGTAGCAAGTTGTTCAGATAAGGGTGAGGGAGGTAGATAGCAATCATGCACTGTTCTTCCCAACCTTGGTATTGTAGGCTTATTTTATTGACATCTGGTGACTTGTGGCCAAGGGAGATGTGACAAATCATCCTGGTGCTCCCAACACCAATGTTGAACAATGGAAGCTGTGTGAACAGGGGTCCTGTAGTCTTTGAGAACAGCACCACATGGGAAAACAAATATGGTACCCAAGGATGGACCTGACAGCCAAAATGATCAGATAATCCTTGGAAGTAATGCAACTCTGCAGAGAAACAATGGGGCACACCCTTTGTTATGGAAGGACCCGCCAAATGAGCACCCACACTTTGCCAACGTCCACATTCACTTAGCTCCGGCATAATGCACTCGCTACACAGAACACACTTCTGACCATGACTGGCATTTTCAACCTATTAATGGAATTGCACAGGTGCAGTTCATGGTTAAATACAACATAACCAACTGCAGGCTTGGTTAACATCTGCGTCTACGGCCAAGGAAGCATTTCTCGCAACGTTTTCGTATTTTTGTCCACATCCCTGTAAGGGCCTCTTCAAACACATAGGCATTTGGACAACATGGCATGTAAAACTGCATGTCTTTGTTGGAGAAAAGTATAAGTATAAATGCGCTTCTTTCATCAGTCACAGAGGAGCACATGTGACTTCACACAAGCATGATTCTGGTGGTACAACAGAACACTGAGAATGTATATTTCAATGTTTGTTCAATACTATTTTCTGAAATGATGGTTCTGGTGACAACCTAATCTGTAGTGTAGTCTGAGGTCAGGTTCAGTTCTTATGCGGGAAAGGAGTGGTCATTTTATGGTTGGTTAGACATGAAATAAGTGTTATGAGAAAATAGTCAAGATTCAATTTCAACATTAAATAACTATCAGTTAGTAATAATAGGAAACTGCTGCCTTCAAATTAACATTTTTACAAGAGAATGAGTAAAATTTCAAGTTACACAACAGTTTGTAAAAATAGACAATTTCTTGTTATTTTTACTTCATCATTAATGGAAAACTACTCTCTCCCTATAAAGAACCCATCATAATTTGAAGCATAGCACACATGCAACACTAGAAGAAAAATGGGAATTACCCATTACTCACTACTAAAGCTGCCTATGGTTCTAAAGCAATTCAACATGTAGCCGTATACGATACAGTATCTTGGACAAGCAACGAAGAACAATAATGATATCTAATCCATTATTTGCCTCATTTTTATTGTCTGGGTCTTGATATTAATATAAGTACACAGTCCTGTACTCAAAATTCTTGTGGTTTTCTTTTCATCATTCACACCAGTTCGTATGTCAATCACCTAGGCCACCACATCCAGCTGGTAAGCCAATAGGCCTCACCATTTAGTTCCTTGTGCACTGGTAAAGAAGGCGCTCCCTCTCACTGCTGCAGCACATACACGTGCATCTTTTTATTTCTGATTTTGATCTAAGACGTGTGTCTCCCTTCAGCATAGCATTTTCAATTGCTGTTCCTTATGTCGCATAGCCATGACTTGCGGGTTTTGCAGTAAACTGGCCCACCCATCCCACACCCATGGCTTAAACCATGTGAGCAAGTAGCTGTTAACCAAGGTTTTACCTGTAATGTTAATGCAATGCCCAATGATTGAGCTACAGGTCTCTTCAACTAATCATGAAGTAAAAAAATTGTCATTTGCAACTGAAGCGGATTATCAATCTCACCAATAATCTAAAATTATTTCTCCTGGGCATTTCTGACTCCATATAGGAATATTTAGTAAAATACTGGTAGTATGTGGTGTACAGTAAAAATTTATGTGCACTTTGTTGTTAAATATGTAACTTGTCAATGAGTAACTACAAGATTTAGTATGACAATGATTACTACATACAAGTCACTGTGTTATTTAGTGCCACATAAATAGCCAGAATGAAGCCATACATATATACCATGTATACATATTGTCACACTCACTCACGCCACATAATCATGCAAACTACCCATGGAACAAATACATAGCTTCATCACTAACACCTCTATCACTTCAAAGTTGCAAGGTAGATAAAAATGCTGCAAAAAAAAAAAAAAAAAAAAAAAAAAAAAAAAAAACTGTTAAGGTATTTCAATATTACCAATACAACCAAAAAGTAGCATTATTGTATGTACAGATCTAATTAATATTTGCTTGAAATGAAAGCCAACAATTTTCACAAGAGCATATGTGATATTCTTTGGCTACTACGCAGCAGCTTTCAAGGCATAGCAACATCAACCACATGAACAATCGGTTAAACTACAAAACACACACTATTTTTCAGAACACGAACCCTTACATTTAGCAAAGAGAGGATAGGATTTGAGGAAATTAGTGTGTAGGAATAAAGTAAAAAACTTCAACAGCAATAAGCCAAGCAAGATAGAAGATAAAAAATTCAACTACACAATGTCATCCAATCTCTTATTGCTATTTTGCACGATGAAGGAATCTCATTCCACAATAGCATGTGTCATTTTTTGTCTTTCTCTGTAAAACTTGAGACGCTGAAGCGATGGAACTAATGTTCAAGCACTTACAACTGCAGTTTCAAATTGTGATTATTTTACTAGTTAACAATGTTAGAAATGTTGTAGAGAAAAATGTAAGGACCAAATTGGAAAGGCATGTACAATTCACTCAAGTAAAAGACGATGTTGACAATTCTCATAGGATGAGTGTGAATCTAGTCATGAATTACTACCACATGCACCAGACCCACACCCATCCAATGAAAACTTGTCTCCCAACCTTCAGTGCCATCCAGATTTGCACATTGTATCTCAGCAATCATCATACTGGATCAGAACACATGCACAATCCCATTGTGCTAATAATTCATTAACAAGACCTCTTCTGTATCAGTTGTAAAAACACCAGCTGTAACAATTTAATACTACAAACAATATTTTAAAATTATATAGATGTTTATTATGGAAGTCTAAGTATGTCGAGCAATGGACAAGCACTACACTTTTACATGGAAGATCATGGCCAACAGACAAAATCAGAGAAGGCACATGAAATTAACTATTCTTCTCATGCCTTATGAAATGTTTATTACGTGCGTGATAATTCTTCATTACAACAAAGTAAAAACATAATTATCTTCATAGTACAATTTCAAGGTTGCTGACAGGTATTTACATCTCTCAATACAATACAATACAATACAATACAATAATTGAAGAGGGCATATTAACAGTGGCTAAGGTGTCTTTGGTGGGCTGTATTAACTTGTTCATATTGTATAAAAACAGCAACCTTGAAACTGGGTTTTCTTTTTTAATTAAAACCAGAGCACGTTGAATTTTTAAACAGCATTCATTACTTCGATTAACTATGTATGTCTAGGCTGCAGAATTTAGTCCAAATAAATTATGTTGGACACTGATTTGGAACAATTGTCAGAAAGTGCTCTGTAAAGTAACTACAAATAAAGAAGTAGGATGTAATTGTATCCACGCAGATCACCACGAGACAAACTTATTTGACCTTAAAGAGCCAGTACCACACAGTACAACTTCACTTTTACATTCCCAAAATTAGAGTCTTCCTGCTCTTTGTCACATTCTTAATTGGATCTTCAATTTTTTGTAGACACACTTAATTTGCCCTCACTTGTGTGTTACCATGATTACAAACATCCCACCATGTTGAAACAATGTTAATGAGGGAAGATTTGGGGGACGGGGGCAGACGATACACTTTAACTGACACTAGAAAGGCATCAGCTTTCAAATGGTGTTTACAAACATTACGCAGTTAACTTTCTCGAGTCTCATGCTACTAGTGCTTTTTCTCCTAACACTACCAATCTATCAGTAACTATATTGTATGTAACACTGTTCATAGTTATGATGACAATGATAAACAAGAGCTATGGTAATGACTTAGAAAATATACAAACAAGTTTTGAACCATTGTTAATCATAAAAACTGCAATAACTCTGATTTGCAGCAAGACGTTATCAAGAGGTGTGCACCATAGTTTCTTTTTCCAGAATTGGTTCTGATTTTCAAGTTGGTGGTTAGATTTGGACTTAATATCCCAATTAGTGAAGCAAAAAGCAACAGTATTTAAATAAAATCATACCTGAGATTTCTTTCGCAATATATTCCGATTGCTAAGGTATTGGTTAGATTCGAACATGAAGCATAGCTAGAATTTAACATCAGACCAATTTAGTGTTGGCATGTTATAACAATGTTAATATTCCTTCAGCGCAAACATAGACAGTAGCAAAAAATTATGTTTACTGCTAACGTCCATAACAATGAGTGGCCATTGCACACTAGCCCTATTAACTAACTTCCCTGTCAGGACATCGCCACAGCAGAAATGGGCAACACAATAATAAATGATCAAGAACATTTTACTTATAAATGTTACTTAATTGTTGGTAACAGTGATGTGTGACACTTTATGTCCTAAATATAATACAAAGTTATCTAGATAACTTGTCAGTCTCATGCTATTGTCAATATGACAAAGTAATTATGCAGACACCAACTGTCCTAGTTCTCTGTAAATAGTGACTGCCAAGTTGGAATGTCTTCTCAATGGGACTTGCTGTACCATGAGCCAAGCATAATTTCATGAACTTCACTGAGCTGGTTGTAGGTACAGCCTTTGTGCCATTTGGCCAGTACAAGGTGGAAGCAATATAGTCACTGGTTGACAGAATTCTCTTTGGCAGCTGGTAACACTATTGGCATATGAATATAACGTGCTGATGAATGTGGGCACAGGAAGCAAAATGTGGTCTGGATTTATGAGAACTGTCTGCTGCTCAGAACCGAGAGGTGCCAGGTTTGTGATTGTGCCTATGTGGTGATGGCTGTCTCTTGTAGTACTTGTTAAGTACCTCTTGAGCCATGCAGACAATTACTGAAAACCCCCATTACAGGTTACCTATATAAAAAATATTTTCAATACTTTATATTAGTACTGACAAACTTGAAAATTTAAAATGCGTCATAATTTCCTAATTAGGAGGTATAGTCTTACATTAAATGTAAGAAAGTAAGACAAGTATTACAGTTAGAAATTGTGTACGTATCTTGAGGCAGCATAACTCAGAGTGATATGTACCTAGACTACATTCATCCAGTTTCTGAGAAAGAGAGCACTCGACAACTTTACACGTAATTTCAAACCTTTTCTAAACTTTTTTTACCTTTACATACTTAACCACCAAACCGCATGCAATTTTTTGATTTTTCCATACAAACTTGTAGGACATTTTTACTCAATAATTAGAATGTTGTAAGGACAGAATTGAAGGAGTGTAATAAGAAAACCAAAAACTTAAGAGTTGGTTTTAATTAAAATGTAATAATGATAATGTAGGAATGTGAAAACTAGGTTCATTCTTATAAAAGCAGAATACATTTATTGACAATTTTCCTTAGTTTTGTGTAACTTTAAGCAAAGTTCCACACACGAGCTCGGGAGTATGGTTAAAAAATTGCCGACACAAGAAGATACGTGTGTAAGTGAAACAGGAGAATGTGTAAAATGCGGCTCCAGATTTTTCAGATAAAAGAAAAGGCTAAATGGTAAAATAATGACCACCGATGTTCCAGAGCAACAGAAAAAGATCTCGGGGGAAAACAACAGCCCAAGATGTTCCAGAGCAAAAGTAAATCAACAGGAAAATCGCAACTTCCAACGCACAAATGGTGCAGAAATTTCATCCAACACAATAACAGCAGTGCCCACAAAAATAAATAAATAAATGCAGAATGCACACATTCGCACTGCCCATGGCTGGAGGGTTAATGCCAAATAACTTATACTTTAACTCATTTCTGAAGTAATCAGAAATTGGAAGCTGTTTTATACAAGGTAGTTTGATTCTTTAAGACTATAATTGCCGACAGGAAATTTTAACCTCTCTCCTAATGGTTTACGGAGGTGGATGAATGTTTGTAACTTAATGTTTCTTAGTGTAGTTCATTTTCAAATAGACGTCAACACTGTTGATTATATAGTTTTTGAGAAAAAAATAATAAATGCCAAACACTGCCGACATGACATTTTTTCTCCCACTGAATATACCAAGTGCTGCTGGTTACTACAGATTGACTGTAGCCTTTACTGTGTATGTTGCTGCAATGTAGATATGAGACTGGAGCTGCAGCACCTTTCACAATCATGTACATGCTAAAAGGCGACTGAATTCAGGTGAAAGAAGCTTTCTCATTAACTTGACAGTCACTGAGGAGGTAGAACCCACTGATGGAATAAAGTTGGAAGTAATTCCCATTAGTAATAGAACATCTTGTCCTTTTCCATACACGTAAAGGGGCGGTACCAGATATTTGCTCTCAAGTGATTGCATTTGTTTACTGACATACTCATTCTCACACAAATTCACACAGAGGCACATAGAGCATTGGGAGATGATGAATGGACCATTGGAAATGCTTAATGCCTTTCTTGCTATTCTATGTTAGAGGTGCCACTGAATCAAGAGGAAGAGAAATGAAGCTTCGTTGGTCAGAGAAGTGGGGAATGCAATTTTACAAATATGTGATGTCGTGCAATTGCTTCAGTTAATTTGGCATTGACACTGTTGAAAAGACTAACAAAGTGACAGGTCTGCTCTTAGGGTCAGATGTGTGGGAGGGATTCATAGCAAATTGGGAAATCATGTTCATTCCTGGTTTATACATTTGTTGCAATGAACAGTTGTTTGTATCTTGGACCGACTTGTGTAATATCATTAAATCCAGTGCAATATTATTTTCCTGTTACTTAATATCATTTGAACGAGTTACTCGTACTTGGCACCAGGTTTATTTCGCACAGGACTGGTTGCACATGACCACTGGTTGGCTGGCCAATATATCCTTTAGGTGGACCACTCTTTTGCAATTAATGAGGATTCGTCCGTCGCGGGTCATTTTTTTTAGCCCCTCTCACTTCTGATGTGCTCAGGTGTCCGCGCAACTGTTGTGGTTCTCCGTGTCACCTGGCTGTCATACGAGGTGCATTCAAGTTCTAAGGCCTCCGATTTTTTTTTTCTCCGGACTGGAAAGAGATAGAAACATGCGCGTTGTTTTAAAATGAGGCCGCGTTCATTGTCAATACGTCCCAGAGATGGCAGCACCGTACGGCAGATGGAATTTTACCGCCAGCGGCGAGAATGAGAACAATTTTAAATACTTAAAATGGCGACGTTTTCCTTACTTTAACAGCGTGCAATCATTCGTTTTCTGAGTTTGCATGGTGTGAAACCAATTGAAATTCATCGACAGTTGAAGGAGACCTGTAGTGATGGAGTTATGGATGTGTCGAAAGTGCGTTCGTGGGTGCGACAGTTTAATGAAGGCAGAACATCGTGTGACAACAAACCGAAACAACCTCGGGCTCGCACAAGCCGTTCTGACGACATGATCGAGAAAGTGGAGAGAATTGTTTTGGGGGATCGCCGAATGACTGTTGAACAGATCGCCTGCAGAGTTGGCATTTCTGTGGGTTCTGTGCACACAATCCTGCATGACGACCTGAAATTGCAGTAAGTGTCATCCAGGTGGGTGTGACGAATGCTAACAGACTACCACATGGCTGCCCATGTGGCATGTTGCCAAGCAATGTTGACGCGCAACGACAGCATGAATGGGACTTTCTTTTCGTCACTTGTGACAATGGATGAGACGTAGATGCCATTTTTCAATCCAGAAACAAAGCGCCAGTCAGCTCAATGGAAGCACACAGATTCACCGCCACCAAAAAAATTCCGGGTAACCGCCAGTGCTGAAAAAATGATGGTGTCCATGTTCTGGGACAGCGAGGGCGTAATCCTTACCCATTGCGTTCCAAAGGGCACTACGGTAACAGGTGCATCCTACGAAAATGTTTGAAGAACAAATTCCTTCCTGCACTGCAACAAAAACGTCCGGGAAGGGCTGCGCGTGTGCTGTTTCACCAAGACAACGCACCCACACATCGAGCTAACGTTACGCAACAGTTTCTTCGTGATAACAACTTTGAAGTGATTCCTCATGCTCCCTACTCACCTGACCTGGCTCCTAGTGACTTTTGGCTTTTTCCAACAATGAAAGACACACTCCGTGGCCACACATTCACCAGCCGTGCTGCTATTGCCTCAGCGATTTTCCAGTGGTCAAAACAGACTCCTAAAGAAGCCTTCGCCGCTGCCATGGAATCATGGCGTCAGCGTTGTGAAAAATGTGTACGCCTGCAGGGCGATTACGTCGAGAAGTAACGCCAGTTTCATCGATTTCGGGTGAGTAGTTAATTAGAAAAAAATCTGAGGCCTTAGAACTTGAATGCACCTCATACTGACACTTGTGTGAGACTTACTCCCTGGCTTGTTGATCTCTGTTCTGTATCTTATCGGTGTTACTTTGCTATTGTGTCCTGGCCATCACTTGTGATTCATGGACAACCTTAGTGTGTTGCAGATGTACTCTGCATCATTGTGTCCTTTCCAACCATGGGGCAGTGACAGTGCATCATCATACTGTCAAAGAACCTGGGAGTGGTTGCCTGCTCACTTATTTGACTAATGCGTAATTGGCCGAACACCAGTTTTCTATGGTTAATTATTACTGTGTAAAAGGAGGGTTTTTCATCTCACTGTAGTTGCCACTTAGACATAGCATTTGGTGCTCACAAGGATAATTATTCTGGAACTGAAATAAGTAACAATGTTAGTACTTTATCAAGTGAAGATATCAGACTGTAAGATATGCAAGAATCGAACTTTTTTCACTTGATAGTTTTCAAAAACCCAGATAAGCATTTCATATAGGCTGGAATACAGGCACCAGCATTTGGCAAGCAATACAGCCATAACAAAAGCTGCCTCAGCATGGAATGCTACGAGCAAGCCTGCCATAATAAAAGGCTCAACGACAAAATCACACACAGTGATGTTGGGGTAACATGGCGGTTGTGCTAGCACTGCAATGTACTTTGTCATCAAACACTGCTCAACAGACAATGCAGTATGAGATGGTACGTTATTGTGATGCAGGATCAAGTTGTTAGCAATGTGCGAGCAGACTTGTTTTGTATGTGTTTACAGAATTTCTTTGTAGTAACACTGATTTACTGACTGCCCTGGAGGTAACTACTCTTCATGCACAATACCCATGGAGTCGAACATGTAAGCATGAATTTCATCGATTCCCTCAAACACCATTACGAACTTTGATGTTTTGTCTTGGGATCATTCTGGAAAATCGAACTTTCATCACCAATGACAACTCTGTTTAGTGATTCTGGTTTCAATTCCACCTATTCCAACAGATCAGCATCCACACCACCTCTGTTGATCTTTTTGTTGCTTTGCGAGATTTTTGGGAACCATATTGGCATAAAGTTTTCCTATTCTCAGATTTTCAGTCGATATCAGGTGAACAGTTTTCTGATAAATGTTCAGTTGGTTTGTAATCATTCTCTCATTTAATTTTTGATCAGCTCACATATGTTCATTCACTCTGGTTGTGTTGTCATTTTTTCATGCTACTGATGGTCGTCCTCTGCAGTGTTTATCTTTGATGCTGGTTTTGTGTTCAGGAAACACTTGTGTCCTGGACAAGACCTTGTTTTCACACTTGCGCCCTTGACAAAACCTTGCTTTCGAAACCCTGCTCAAGCTTCCTACGTGTTACTTTCTCACCTAGTTACATTTAGAAAGAGATGGCATACCATTGTGCTATATTTTTGAGATTCCACTGTAGTGATGAGGTGCAGACATAGGACTTCACTCTTCCATCACTCCTGATTGAAACATGTTAGGTGCATGCCACTTGTGGTGGTGAAAAACCAAGGTTACACAGCATTAATCAGCCACACCAAGAAAACCAAAGAGATTACATGTTGTTTATATTTTCCAATTCGTCAGTGTTATACTCCACCGCACAGCCATCCAGTTCAATTTAATTTTTTCAAAATGATTAGACGATTCCTGAAAAATTTTCAACCGATATTTCTACGCAATTCTGACAAAATTGTCTCTGAATTAAATGCTTACACGAGCACAGAAACTGTATCTTACCTTTGTTGCAAGAAGCTGAACACATTAGTAAGTATGTTTATGAATGGCTCACTGCATGTTGCTCTTATTGCTGTGACCATAGTACTGTAAGTTTGGGGAAGGGGGTGGAAGACAGGCTGTGGGTAGGCTATGTGAATAGTTACAAGAAGGAACAGTGAGGCCGGCTGCCAGCACACAAGTGGTGGGCGAAAAGCAACTAACAGGTGGTGGTCTATGCAACCCTGCTGCGGTTGCAACACATCCAGTGTAACCACAGAAACAAGCAGCTCTTTTCTTTGATATGCTTTGTGGCCATAACACTTCCGTTGATTGCTGGCACAGTTTCCAACTTGTACAAATATATTTTCTGCGTCGTTATTGTAAAAATAAAATATGATGAAATTTTAAAACACCAGTAATAACCTGGAAAGTGATTGTCTTATGACCTGTTTGCTAGTTTTGAATGAGGAGCCGTTTTTATATATGTTAACACATTTTGATGAAAATCAGGGGATTGAGGGGCACTTATATTTGTGGAACCATGTAGACGTGACGGGCCTTTGCCGCTTAGGTTTGAAGAACGGCTTAAGTAGGGTGTGGTCATGGTAAACACCAGTGGACTTTCAAATATTTGTAGAGTTCAGTATTACATTATTGTCAACAAGAACTCCATTTTTGACAGTTTGAAGCACTTACATGTCACTATTGCATTTCTCGATTTAGCAAATGGCTTATTTGTGAAGCAGTGCAGACTTAAAATTCATATTTAAGGTGATGTTGCTGGACTTACAATTAGAGAAGTAGATTTTATCAATATAGCGGTCTGGTGGGGAAACACTACTAATACTAAAATTCTGCGACAGGACAGAACAAAACAGTGCTGAGGTGCAATGATCCCCACACCAAGCTACAGAAACCACAACAGAGTTTTACCTGGTATTAAAGAAGACCACCTGCAGACAGGACATCAGGGTGAACCTCATCAGTGACCTGGACACAGTCTAGTTATAGATGTTACTATATTCCACAAAAGATCTGTGTGCTACTACATATGGTATATGCATATTTCTATCACACAAATAATGACCTACACAAATGACAAACTTTGCACGTATATTGCACAAATACTGCAGATTTCTTGTCTCTCAGTCAAGAGTGCCAGCTATCTACAATACAGGTACTGACATTCTGCAAGATGTAAACAGTGACGCCCCACCACTGTCAGATGCAAATTTGAAGCGTCTGAGAAGACATCTTTGACAGGTGCGTCAGTACAATTGTGCAGAAACATCAGTGACAACAGAATCGGCAAGATTGCTCCAACCTCAAGCATAATTTTTAGCACACACTAATGCATCTAAGCCAGCAACAAATCAGCACAATAGATGCAAGACAAGTTGCACAGTGACAGACCCTTTGAGCCAGCCACTACCTTCCTCGAGGGGAAGGCTGGTCTGCCACAACCACAATGTTTATGTGGTTAAGGATGCAGTTGCATCATGTTGCTTTCAAAGCACTGCCACTCTATGCTGCCTGCTCAATCCTAGGGTCCAGTCACATCAAGAGCCATTTCACTGTAACAAGTATAACATCACATTTAAAAAAAAGTTGTAGTCATATGATGCTACAATTAGATTGCCAGAATGAGTAATGGGTTCATGAAGCCTCCAGAGGAGGACACATACATGCAGTTGGAAGAAGAGATTGTATGGCACATGGGCGCTGAAAATTTGGACAAAATTTCGGATCTTGCCAGTCTATAGGTATTTATCGCTCGTGCACCAGGATGTGGCTCTCTGTGTACAAATGGAGATGCCCAACCATTGTTTGCAAGAAAAAGGAATGTATCAGATCTCATGGATTCAGCAGTGCATGATTCTCACCCACACCAGTCTGGGAGGAATGTTACCATGATAGACACTTTGGAGGCAGGCACACACAAGTGTCATGGGGCTCAAGTTATGTGTCATAACTGAACCAACAACAGCACTCATGATGTCTCCCTGATGTTCACGAGCACTTTTACCTTTATTACTTTCTTATGGTCCCTTTCTCTTAGACCGTGCAGTTGCCACTCCTTGCACCGTGTGATTTCATCTCTTGGTGCAGAGTGTTGAAAGCTGTAAGAGCGTTCACATCTACACTAACTTGCTACGAAAAGACGTAATTGTCTTTTTTAGCAAACACTTCCATATTTGTTTGTTCTCACATTTAATATTTACAATGTTACTTGACTAATCTATTATTTCTCAGAACAACATATCTGAAGTGACTCAAAATAGAACATGAGAGACATTTATCCTCAGTTTCTTTCAACTGCTTCTGCTGGTATTTTCATTTTCACAGAGCCAAGCAACAACACAAGTACAAACGCCACTTCCACAACAGGTAGACTCTTGATGGTATTGTGCCTTGCCAATGTCCTACGCTCATTCTTCTTGCGTCATCTCTACACAATCCATAATCTAAGCATGTGCAGAGGAAATTCCATACATGCTAACTGCTTACATTTTAGGTGACACGGGCTTAGGCACGGTGTGTATTCCCATGTGCACTCATGACTCAGAGGCCACTCAATTTCAGCCACAAGGGCAGAGCACCACACACAGACTACATCCAGCCTTCTCACAATTACATCATCTACAACCTGATGAACTTCAGACTGCCAAAATGGAATCTGATGTAATGGTTCAGGAAGCCACAGCATTCCCATCTGGAAGTACAAGGCCATCAGTACTGCACTTTGAGCCAGATGAACACCGGGTGGAATCCACTGTTTGCCCATTCTGTTGGTGAGGTCCCCTTGTGACCTATTCATATGCTTAAGCCTGTTCTGTACGTGCATTTCTGCAGCAGTGTTTTAACGGGGGATGGGAACTAGGACTCTTCCTCCAAAAAGCTGACAGAGAAACCATGCCCATGGCCACTATTTCATATAAAGCTCCAGGCTGCCACGAAATATTTAAGTTGTAAGACGAAGGTGTCTGCAGCTGACATTTGTATTTTTGCAGACCTTTCAAAAACTGTCAGTCCAACTGGAACAAATGAATTTGATTGCCCAATTCAAGACTCACATTTGGCAAATCAGTAGTGCAAAAATGTCATTGCTGTCAACACTGTCCAGAGCTAGTGACTCAATTGTAGCATACACCACCACCAGGTGGCAATAGATGTAGCCTTCACTGTGATGAAATCACAGGCCAGTTGCAGTCAGTTCTGGTGATAGCATGCCGTAGGACTGTCTGGACACAGGATGTAGTGCTTTGAGAATTTCGGCAAAAATTCTAGAGCCACTCGGCCTTCCACCGTCTCGAGCAGACAATATTTTATATTTGAGTGGGAGGTAGGAACCCTATCTACTACGTGTCACCTGTCTGTGTGTGCAGGTCTGAAGTTTATCGTGAGAAGACAGTAGACACAGCGGTCAAACAGCACCGAAAAGTACTTGTTGGTTGGTCCATGGAAGTCTTAATGACAGCGCAAGGCAGAACCAAGGAACTTCTTTGTTATTCTGTGCTGTTTTGTAAAACCAACTTTGTTGTAAATGTATCTAATTTGTGTTTAATGTGACGTGACACAGGCAACTTACAAGAAGTCTAATATTTATGTGAGAAATGCTATGTTGTTCTTTAAGGAAGTGAAATATACAGACAGTGAACTAAAAGTATTCTCCGAGTACCTACTTATTTCATGAGGAGAGGGAGTGGGAGGGATAGAGGGAGAGGAGAGAGAGAGAGAGAGAGAGAGAGAGAGAGAGAGAGAGAGAGAGAGAGAGAGAGAGATATCTTTCTTTAACTAGCATCATTCTTCGGAGAAGTTTTTAGAGACCGACATAGAGAAGAAGATCGGTTGTGCATACCCAAACAAGTCCACTCGTGTAAAAGAAGTGGGAAGGTTGCAATCCAACTTCACACATCCTTGTCGTCAAAAACATTAGGTGTGCGTCAGCCTGCCAGAACTGCAAAATGCCATGCCATTTACTGGCACTGCTCAGGAACTTAATCCCCCCCCCCCCCCCCCCATTTCGCTCATTTGCATGTGAATCTCATTGGCCAGCTACCTGCTTCTCACAACTCCTGCTACTGCCAAACAGTGATCAACAGGTTTACAAGTCGGCCAAAAATTTCACTACTACAAGATAGACAGCAGAGAGTGCAGTCTTTACCTTGGATCGGATAGCATGCTTTGACAGCCAGCAACATGTAATATCTGGCAAAGGTCATCAATGGGAGGCAGAGGTGTTCTGTTCCACTGCACAATTGTATGGTGTTCACCTCAGCTGAGTGACACCATGTAATCCAGCTTCGACTGACTTATAATTTCTCCGCAGTTGGCTTATTGTAGTTTTTAATCTGACAAATAGTTTGCTGCCAATATCCACACTAATCGTCCCTGTGCCAGACTCCCATCTCTTCGTAACTACTGTCAACTATAGCCATTTGAACCTGTTTAGTTAGCTTGGCAGCTCAATGCCCCGCCCCACTCTTCCACACCGGGGACTGGCACCATCAGGTCAGGGATTTACCCAGTACTATGGGAGACTGTGCAGTAAGAAGGTCAATCTGCATCTATGCAGTGATCTTACTAGACAGTATTTGTAAATACTACTGTGTAGAAAATTACAAATAAATGTTTGTGTATCTGTATTCCACAGGTAGGTATGATGTTGTCAAACAATAACGCAAGGGCTAGCTTATCTGGCTGCATCTATGGCCTATGGTGCTCACATTGCAAATGGTGTGGAACTGACAAGCTGTAATATCTCAAGTCCCTTGTTCACTGGCAAACAGGAACTGATGTATACAGTGCTTGAACTTTGATCTGTCTGCTACTCCAAAAATACACAATAGCTGTACTTTTCATCCATTTTTTTTCAATGCAGGTTTAGTGTTGGAACAAACTGCTCAATACATATATAGAACAACTGATTTGAGTGTCAGATGGGGCCTCTACCATGTCCACATTTTACTTTAACGTGTGAATGCACACAGAAACACATCCATTAAAGACTTATCAAATTTTACACTAATCTAGAGTTTTACAATGATCATTATTCCAAGAGACTTATAACTACACAATCCAAACACATAATTATTTTACACACAACACTCAGTCACCAATCACAGTCTGTAAAGAAACATTTTAATACACAATGCAGAAACCTTGCAGTGGGGCAACTGAAATGCTTTTTTGACATTTTATCGATCAAATATCAGTATCATATTTCATAAATAAAAATTAAATGTGTTACGAAATGGGTTGATTGCTGCTTACCATATACTGAAGAAGTTGAGTCACAGACAGGAACAACAAACACAGCTATAAATGTAAGCTTTCAGTCAAATGGTTTTTTTCCGAAGTAGAAAACACACGCAAACACACAAATAACAGCAGCAGCAACAACAACAGCCTCTGGCCACTGACGCCAGATTGCGAGCAGCTGCAAATGATGGGAGAAGCAATCTTGGTAGTGGGGGTAAGGAGGAGGCTGTGGTGGGGAGGAGCAAGGATAGCAGGGTAGGGTTGAGGGGCAGTGAAGTGTTTCCTGTAGGAGCATGCAAGGACGTGGTGGGGACAGGGTAGGGTAGGGTAGGGTAGGGTAGGGTAGGGTAGCTAGGAACAATAGGGAGGTTAGACGGAGAGAGGGTGAGAGTAGAGGAGACAAAAAGAAGACTGGTGGGTATGTCGATGGAACTGCAGGTGGTATAGTGCTGGAGTGGAAGCAAGAAAGGGGACAGGTGGGGGAAGCAGAGGGACTAATGAAGGTTGGGGCCAAGGGGAGTTACAGGAACATAGGATATATTGCAGGGAGAGTTCCCACCTGTGAAATTCAGGAAAGCTGGTGTTTATATGAAGAATCCAGATGGCACAGGCTGTGAGGCAGTCGCTGAAGTGAAGAAAGTTGTGTTGTGCAGCACACTCAGCATCTGGGGGGTCCAGCTGTCTCTTTGTCACAGTTTGGCAGTAGCCACTCATGTGGACAGACAACTAGTTGGTTACCATGCCCATGTAGAACACGGCACAGTGGTTGCAGCTTACTTTGTAGATCCCATGCCTGCTTTCACAGGTAACCCTGCCTTTGATGGGACAGGTGATGCTTGTGGCCAGACTGGAATAGGTGGTGGGGGAAGGATGTATGGGACAGGTCTTGCATCTGGGTCTATTACAAGGATATGAGCCATGAGGCCTGGGGTTGGGAGTAGAGGTGAAGATGGACAGGGATATTGTGTCATTTTGGTAGGTGGCAAGATACCATTGTGGGAGGTGGGAAGGATAGTGGACAGGATATTCCTCATTTCAGCACATTACAAGAGGTAGTTGAAACCCTGCCAGAGACTGTGATTCAGCTGCTCCAGTCCTACGTGGTAATGAGTCACGAGCGGGAATGCTCCTCTGTGGCTGGACAGTGGTTCTGAGAGAGGCAGTGGATAACTGTCTAAATGAAGCACAGGAAATCTGTTTCTGTACAAAGCTGGGAAGATAATTTCAGTATGTGAAGACTTCTGTGAGACCGTTTGTATATTTGGAGAGGGACTGCTTGATACTACAGATGCAACAGTCACAGGTGCTTATGCTATACAAATGGGACTCTTCTCACTATAGAATGGGTGTCAGCTGTCAAAGTGGTGGTATTGCTGGTGGTTGGTGGATTTGATGTGGATGGAGGTGTTATTGTAGCCGTCTGAGAGGGCGGCCACCATCAAAGACAGCAGCTTGTTGGGTCAAGGAAGACTGGGTGAAGTGAATGGGAGAGAAGGTGCTGAGGTTCTGGAGTAACGTGTATAGGGTGTCCTCACCCTTGAAATAGATTCTGAAGATGTCCTCAATAATCTGAACCAGATGAGGGATTTGGGATTCTGGGTGGCTAGATTCCTTTACATGGCCCACAAATAGGTTGGTGCATGCAAGTGCTCATTTCCATCCAGGATTTGTTTGTAGCTGATGCCTTCAGAGGTGAAGTAATTGTGGATGAGGATATAGTTGGTCGTGGTGACCAGGAAGGAGGATGTAGGTTTGGAATCAGTCATTGGAAAAGGTAGTGTCAATATTGGCAGGGCAAATGGTATGAGAGATGTTAGAGTAGAGGGAAAGGTAGGAATGCGGAGTGGGTGAGGTGAGGTGAGGAGATGAGATACACTCAGGGGAATGGTTCTAGGATGGACCTACGGATTTTTGGAGAGACTGGAGAGCCTACTAGACTCCTGGAATGAGGTCACTGTGGCAGGGTTTGTAGGTTTTGAATCTTACAACTGGCAGAGTCCTTCTGTCAGGTAATTCTTGCAGTTCAAAACCACAGTGGTGGAGCCTAATGTCAACAGGCAGGATTATAAGATCAGGATCAATTTTCAGGTGGTGGATTGCAGTTCTTTCTCCGAATGTGAAGTTAGCATACATGTTGAGGGATTTGGGGAATGATGATAAGGCAAGGTTTGAGGTTAAGAAATTCTGGAACGTTAAGGAGGTCATTTGGGTGCAGTGGGGATGGATCATGGTAGGTGAAGGAGTGAACTGAGTCAAGCAGTGTTCAACATTGGTCTTTGCTTAAGTCAGATTGGTAAATTCAGCATCAGAAAAGTGTTTCAATGTAGGGACCAGGAGAACGAGAGAGGGAAGTCCAGTTTGACTGAATCTGGGAATGGGGCAAAATGTAATGCCTTTGGAAAGGACTTATACTTCGATGGGACTAATGCTTTTGGAGGAAAAGTTCACAACTGCATTTCGGATTTAAGCTACTGGGTTCTGTATGGTGGTGGAAGAGGTTCTGAAGATGTGGTAAATACACTAGGTCTCTGAGGCAGGGTTCGTCTGCTATGAGGGTGTATTGGAGCAATTTGGAGGATGTTCTTGTAGTGGTGAATAGCACTAGTCCAAGGAGGTAGTAGGAGATGAACAGGTTGGAGTGTGTTTTTCAAGTGACTTCAAGCATGCTGCTGTAGCTCCTGGAGGGTAAGAGCAATGTGACAGATGGGCTACAGGAATTTGGAATTGCAGAGCAGAAGAATATGTTGAGTAGGACTATCTTTTTCATTACACTGTTATTAAACACATAACTTCCCACTGTTTGTAAATTACATGTGTTTATTAACAGTGTTTTCAAAAAACTACTGCTGTGTGTCTCAAACACTGTACCAGAAAGAGTAAGTATCTCTGTGAATCTAGAGCACAGCTTCATGAAATACTGTACATTCTCTGATTTATAAACACCAAACCCTATACATCACAGAGGACACACATTATAAGACTACTGCATGAACACCGATATCCAATTTACGTGGAAGCAGAATGCTGGAGCATTAAACATACCTGAACAAAGGCTGAAAATGCTTGGGCAGCTGATGTAAAACAGTAATTTTCCAAAGCTTTGCCACCATCAGCCAATTCAAATATGAGAAAGAGTTGGCTGTCATCGAAGATAGTTGGTGAATCATTTTCAGACACTAGCAGAGAGAAAAAAAAGGTAGTATGAAAATTTGCAGCAAACTTAATACATAATATATTAAAGTCATAAAACAGGGATAGCACTATATCATCCTTAATCTAGATTTAGGTTATAATAGAAGGAAACATTCCACGTAGGAAAAATATACCTAAAACAAAGATGATGTGACTTACCAAATGAAAGTGCTGGCAGGTCGACAGACACACAAGCGAACACAAACATACACACAAAACTCAAGCTTTCGCAACAAACTGTTGCCTCATCAGGAAAGAGGGAAGGAGACGGAAAGACGAAAGGATGTGGGTTTTAAGGGAGAGGGTAAGGAGTCATTCCAGTCCCGGGAGCGGAAAGACTTACCTTAGTGGGAAAAAAGGACGGGTATACGCGCTCACACACACACACACACACACACACACACACACACACACACACACACACACACACACATCCATCCACACATATACAGACACAAGCAGACATATTTGGTCTTTAAATATGTCTGCTTGTGTCTGTATATGTGTGTGCGCGCGCGCGCAAGTGTATACCCGCCTTTTTTTCCCCCTAAGGTAAGTCTTTCCGCTCCCGGGACTGGAATGACTCCTTACCCTCTCCCTTAAAACCCACATCCTTTCGTCTTTCCCTCTCCTTCCCTCTTTCCTGATGAGGCAACAGTTTGTTGCGAAAGCTTGAGTTTTGTGTGTATGTTTGTGTTCGTTTGTGTGTCTGTCGACCTGCCAGCACTTTCATTTGGTAAGTCACATCATCTTTGTTTTTAGGTATATTTAATCTAGATTTAGAGTGACAACTTTTATATACACTCACCCACTATAAAGTAATAAAATTATGGTTTCCAAAACTTATGATGATAAAGCCGTTAAGGATATTCAATTCATTACATTAACAAACAATTGAGCCAGGAAATACTGTCAATATGTCATCCTGTAACAACACATCCCGTAACATGTCATCCCATAACACATGGCTGTTAGACAACACACGAGACTCAAAATTTCAAAGACTTAGAACTCTTATTACTGGTGTATGTTACATCTTTTACTGCTTCACAAACGACTGTCCCATCAATATTCGAGGAAAAATTTTTTTTTGGTATGATAAGCATTTTTCTTTCAAAAATAACTGTTTTACACATTTCATATTCTTAGATGTCACAAGACCTTAAACACCAGTATTATAAAGAAATTAAAACCATTTTCTAGACTGACAAATGTGAAAGTGATTTTGCTTTAGTTTTCAAGTGTGAGTTTTGGGTGTAACAAAACATTCAAAATTCTGAACATCCAATTACTTCCACATCTGCCAGTATCTAGAGGACAATATACATTAATAATGATAAATTTGTTGAGTTTTTGTGTAACAATGAAGTCTCATCAATAATGCAGTGCACATGCACACACACTTGGTAAGCTATCATAGAATCAGAAAAAAACACTACATTACAGGGTTCATTTGGAGAAACAAGGCTTGTGTAACAAAATTAAATAAAAGGAAACATTCCATGAAGGAAAAATATACCTAAAAACAAAGATGATGTGACTTACCAAATGAAAGTGCTGGCAGGTCGACAGACACACAAACGAACACAAACATACACACAAAATTCAAGCTTTCGCAATAAACTGTTGCCTCATCAGGAAAGAGGGAAGGAGAGGGAAAGACGAAAGGATGTGGGTTTTAAGGGAGAGGGTAAGGAGTCATTCCAGTCCCAGGAGCGGAAAGACTTACCTTATGGGGAAAAAAGGACGGGTATACACCCGCACACACACACACACACACACACATCCATCCACACATATCACACATCCATATCAAGTATGTGGGTTTTGTGGGGTTTTAGACCAGGCTTTTACCGCTACTATGCCTACCTGAGGCAACAAGGCAGGCACGGACACAGGTTAGCAAGGATGGAGAAAACACCTGACCTGTGAGCAATCTTGCAGCCAAGCCGTAAGTGTAAACAACCATATACCACTGGCCATGTGTGGCCACGAAGCTCGCACATGCACAAAATTTGTACAATAGGGCCGACTGGTAAGTGGCTTTCACAAAATAGGAGTAATTCCATGACAATTCAATGCAGCACTCAACCCAACTCATTCGGATTTATTTCAAATTTGGTGCATTCAATGATTCACATCAAAACTGAAAAATTTTCATTTTTCAGAGGTGTATGTATATGACAACTGTGAAGAAAGTTACAGGTCTGCAAAGATCAGAAATTAAATGAAATTTACATGTGCATGTCTGAACATAAATGAGTATAATTATGGTTCTAGTCCAGATATAGTAGTGAAACTCTTAAGCACCGAAAAGGTAAGGAGTACATTGATACGCAGCATGACAGGTCACTAAGAATATATACACATTCAGGGTAATTTATCGACCTCACAGCACTCCCATCTTCAATTTCTTTGGTGGGGTGGGGGCGGATTATTGCTCCAGTGTGCTATCATAAACACAGGAAACATCAAGACGGTGTACCAACGGCAAAATTCCAAAAAGCCACTACCATTCTGACAAATTGCTGAACATTTCTTGCTGTGAACAGCCTATCAGAGAGACTTATTTCAACTATTTTAGTAGTACTTTGTAAAAACTGATTTATTTCAACTAATTTTGTAGCACTTTGCAAAAATAGATTTCAAGCCAAAATTATATAGTGCCAATCTATTTAAAGGTCATGCAGGAATTCAGAAGGATTTGAGAAATGTTCCGGAATAGATGGTAAACAAGTACCTATTCTATTACTAGACAAAATAGAAAGCAAACATCACAAAATTAATCAACCCATGCACATGTTGCCTCAGCTGTGCTACGTAATTCCAGACTTGTGATAAGTCTGACAGTGCATTCTTTAAATACTAACCTTCAATTTTTAGTTAAATCTTTTGGGAAGAAAAAGAAGCTTCAACATGAGAGAAAGTATCAAACGCATAAATTGAAAGAGATTGTCTCCATGTTGGAAGCATTTTTGTGTGGCACAATTTGTAAAAGAAGAGTGCAAAAAGATGGAGAAAGAGGAATATAGACCAGCTAAAAAATGAGCTTTATCATACAGAATTTGTGTGTGACAAACCCATAAAAGAACTTTCTGTTTCAGATTACGTGGTACAAATAGGAAACAGTAGGAGAACATGATGTATTACCAACACCAAATCCAAAGCCAGGTGTGACACGGTGCGAAAAAAATGTTCCATATGTATGCGATTTTAACTACGATCATAATGTCAGCCATGTTGTACAATGTGCCCCTGGCCCCGGGCCTATTTCGCCCATTGCCTTTCAGCTGATGTGACAGCAATCAACCTGTTCACGTCAGAATAGGCTGAAGGCTGCAATGTCTTTGGTTTTTTCCATAGGATTGAGAACTGCAGGGTCCCACTAAATGTGTCAAGGTGTGCACTGCACATCAGGAGCCACTACCCAGGTAGCTGACAATGTGTGGGTTGTACACCAAGGTTTCTTAGATTTGGTGACTCCCCAACCAATGCTAACAATGATAGCTGTAGGGAACTGAGAAGTATGAAATGTCTCCCATAGGCGAGAGTACTAAAATCCTAGTGGGTTAACTGCTGGAGCATTCACAACAAAGTGCCGGAGCTCGAAGTGCTCCTGAAAAATAGTGAAGCTCACTTAATACTAGGATTGAAGAGTTCCTAGATAACAGGACGCAGCATGTTATTCTCAATGGAGAGAAGTCTTCCGAAGTAAGAGTGATTTCAGGTGTGCCGCAGGGGAGTGTCATAGGACCGTTGCTATTCACAATATACATAAATGACCTGGTGGATGACACCGGAAGTTCACTGAGGCTTTTTGCAGATGATGCTGTGATGTATCGAGAGGTTGTAACAATGGAAAATTGTACTGAAATGCAGGAGGATCTGCAGCGAATTGACGCATGGTGCAGGGAATGGCAATTGAATCTCAATGTAGACCAGTGTAATGTGCTGTGAATACACAAAAAGATAGATCCTTTATCATTTAGCTACAAAATAGCAGGTCAGCAACTGGAAGCAGTTAATACCATAAATTATCTGGGAGTACGCATTAGGAGTGATTTAAAATGGAATGATCATATAATGTTGATTGTCGGTAAAGCAGATGCCAGACAGATTCATTGGAAGAATCCTAAGGAAATGCAATCCGAAAACAAAGGAAGTAGGTTACAGTACGCTTGTTCGCCCACTGCTTGAATACTGCTCAGCAGTGTGGGATCCGTACCAGATAGGGTTGATACAAGACATAGAGAAGATCCAACGGAGAGCAGCACGCTTCGTTACAGGATCATTTAGTAACCGCGAAAGTGTTACGGAGATGATAGATAAACTCCAGTGGAAGACTCTGCAGGAGAGATGCTCAGTAGCTCGGTACGGGCTTTTGTCAAAGTTTCGAGAACATACCTTCACCGAAGAGTCAAGCAGTATATTGCTCCCTCCTATGTATATCTCGCGAAGAGCCAATGAGTATAAAATCAGAGAGATTGGAGCCCAGACAGAGGCATACCGACAATCCTCCTTTCCACGAACAATACGAGACTGGAATAGAAGGGAGAACCGATAGAGGTACTGAAGGTACCCTCCGCCACACACCGTCAGGTGGCTTGCGGAGTATGGATGTAGATGTAGATGTAGAACAGAAAGCTGGTTAAAACCTCTAATTGATAGCGATGAGATTTAGACAAGAATCTCAGATCCACCGAGAGAGAAATTGAAGCTGCATGTGAGACTGCTTGGGCAAGACTCAGTAGGGGTGGGCCTAAAATGGTAACTGGATCTTCCTACCTTCCACCAGACTTGTCTCCTGATGTAACCGAAAACACCTCAGTTTGTTTAAGTTCCCGAATCATACTGTAATCATCAATGGAGACTTCAATCACCCAGCAACCACTGGGAAAATTACAGTATTGTTAGTAGTGGGTGTGGAAAGACACCCTGCAAAACATGACTAAATACCTTCTCCGGAAACTATCTAGAGTAGATAGTTCAAAACCCTACTGATGATGGATATTTACTGGATCTAATGACAACAAATAGACCTGACCTCTTCCAGGATGTCCATATCAAACCTAGTATCTATGACCATGACGTAGTTGTGCCAACAATGGTTACTGAAGTACAAACAACAACTAAAAAAAGTAGAAAGATGTGTGTGTTCAGTAAACTACAGAAGAAACATGATCGTACTTCTATGACCAACTTCCAACTTTCAGCACAAGACAGGAGCATGTAGAGAAACTATGGTACTCGATAAGTGTGTATCCAGTAGAACAGTTCATAATAGGAGAGACCCTCTATGGTATACAGTCACTGGAAAGAAACTTTAAAACAACACACAGGGCTACAGATAGATGGTGAATGAAACCTATTTGGCTGTCAAGGGAGCAAACATGAAGCCTTCAATGACTACCACAGAGAACATTATCAAATGACCTCTCACAAAAACCAAAGAAATCTAGTCATATGTAAAGGCTGTTAGTAGCACCAAACTTAGTGTCCAGTCCCCAGTGAATGTGAGAGAATTTGAAATGAGAGTACCAGAGCAGAAGTTGAAATGCTCAACTCTTTTCAAATGTTCCTTTACAAAGTAAAGCCCAGGAGAATTTCAACAATTTAATCCTTGTACCACTGAAAGGATCAGCGACGTAAGTTACTGTAAATGGTGCTGACAAACAGCTAAAATTGAACAAAGCTCCAGGGCCGATGGAAACCTTATCAGATTTTCTACTGAATTTGCGGCTGAGTTATCCCCTCCTCTAGATACAATGTATCATAGACCTCTCAAACAAAAAACCGTGCTTTGTACTTGGAAGAAAGCATAGGTCACACCATCTGTAAGAAGGGTAATAGAAGTTATCCACAAAACTTATCGTCTAATATCCTTGATATCAATTTGTTGTACACAATGAGGTGTGTGTAAACAAAATTACCACCTCCATGCCAACCAGCATGGATTTCAAAAACAATGATTATCTGAAATTAGATTCACACTTTACTCACATGACCTACTGAAAGCTTTGGACCAAGGCAGTCAGAAAGATGCAGTTTTTCTTTATTTCCGAAAAGCATTTAGCTCAGTACTGCAGTTACGGTTATTGTCAAAAGTACAATTATATGGTGTATCAAGTGAAATTTGTGACTGGATTGATGACTTTGGTAGGGAAGATGCAGCATGTTATCCGGGATGGAGAGTCATCCACAGATGTAGAAAGAACTTCAGGTTCATGTCGGGTAAATGTGTTGAGCCCCTAGTGTACATACTGTACATTACTGATCTTGAGTTAACAATAATAGTAGCCTCAGACAATCCACAGATGATGCACTCCCTACAATGAAGCACAGTCTGAACAAAGCTGCACTAATGTTCAATCACAGCTTGACAAAATTCCAAAGTGGTGCAAAGGTTAGCAAGTTGCATTAAACATTCAAAAATGTACAAATGCGCACTTCATAAAGTGGAAAAAACGTAAGATTTATGAATACAGTAGCAGTGAGTCACAGTTGGAATCAGCCAACTCATAAAAAATACATTGGTGTAACACTTTGTAGGGACATGAAATGGAATGATCATACAGGCTCAGTTGTGGGTAAAGAACTTGGTAGATTTCTGTTTATTGGTAAAATACTGGGGAATTACAAGCAGTCTACAAATGAGATTGCTTACAAATCACTCGTGCAACCCATTGCTCAAGTTTGAGAACCTTGTATTAATTACAAGACCACACTGCTTTCTACGTCTCTGGTGTACGTGTCAGGATCAGGACGCAGAATTCTGCCTTCTTTTCAGCCTTGAGGTGCCACATACAAATTGCCAAGTGACAGTATACTCTTCCTCGGCACTAAAACTCATCAATCCTTTGAATGTTTATGTTTTTATATATCGACGTTTTGAAAGACCTGTGATGTGCGGCAACTTGTACGCTGCATATTTCCGTATTGCAAAGGTATAAATTTGTATTCCACCAAACACCGCATGTCACTAAGACAACATTGAAATCGAGATCGCGAGGCGATTTTGTAAGCCAGTCATAGCTCATTGTCACGTGATCTCGCCAGCTGATGACAGCACGGACAAGTGATGATGTAAGCAAATAGCAAGATCACTCTTCAGTAGTGCGAACACACAAATAAGGAAAGTTAATGGTTTAAATTAATATACATAGCACTCACATATAATATTGGTCTCTAAGATTAATAAGCTGGAAGAGAAGCTAAGCTTCCACATATAATGTCGATCTTTTTTGCGCGTGTTACACTTTAAGATACATCACATAAATATGCCAGTAAAACTTTTACTAACGACGTAAATGTTTGATCTTCTGGGCTCGAAATTCTTCTAAATGGTCGTAATCAAAGAGCTGATTTTTAAATGAGAGTCAAACGTTTTGTGATTTAAGTAATTCATCGTACATTCTCACACATAGTTCATCTAGCGTAAAAGGAAATTTGGTTTGAATGTAACGTTTTTCAAACCACCATTCGCAATATTTTCCTGTGGCCTGTTAGAAATAGGTTCGTTTCAGCAGCTGGAAGAGAGCGCTAGATAACAAGGCAAAAGCACGCTTATGCAGTTACGATACCACAGGAAGCCCATATGTCCGAACGTGTAAAACATTAAAAGATCTTACATTATGTCATAAAAGAAACAAGACATCAGAGGATACTTCAAGAGCATCGCAATTTCGTGACCCATGCGAAAATGCATAATTTGGCTTAAAATGCACATTCATATGTCCAGATTCTTATGTGAATTTTCTTGGAGTACCAGTACCGTATTATCTCATGTTTGGTTCTTTATTATGGCATAATGCCATACGTGCACTTGAAATGCAGCGAACAGTTGAAACTCGCCAATAGAGTGAAATTAAACACTTCGTTTCAAATATAACAGAAAAGATTAATGAAAGCCAAATCTTTTTAGCAAACTGACAAAAATAACTTCATTGTTCTGCAAGGCGATTAATGCTCGACTGTCAGGAAGGAGGAAATAAAATCTAAGACTAATAACATATTTTAGCGTTTTGTAATTATGCGAATGTATTTTAATTAATTTGATAACTCCCAGCTGCAAAAATCCGTTTGTTATCATTTAACGTGAGAGCAATAAACTAAGAACAAACAACAAAATCACTGAACGTAAACACAGGTCAAAATCCGTTTGTTATCATTTAACGTGAGAGCAATAAACTAAGAGCAAACAACAAAATCACTGAACGTAAACACAGGTCATGTGGAGACGATCCATCTCCCCACAACAACTCAGACTGTTCTGGGCATCAGCGCCAGATTTACTGTATTTACGAACCGGGGCAATATTAAGTAGTGGCGCCCAGCCATACTTCTGTAACCAGAAGCGAAAGAAGGTACTATTCATACGCGACTCAACTGCGCATGCGCAAGAGCTCGCCCGCCACTGCTCAAACGAATCCAATTTAAACAGTTGTCACGTCACGGTCATCGGAGGCAATTTGTTGTTAGGAAGCATTGCATAGTCTTCCTAAAGCCTTTGACACACTTCGCAGTTGGCAGACGCTTGTATGAGCACTGTTTTTTGTTGTTCTATACAGCGCATTTCCTTTGCAACTTAAGTTTTATTTTTGTTTTTTGCCTCTCGTCCATGTTTTGTTGCTGCAGTATTATCCTGCAATAGAGGGATACAATAATATCCTTTGTTAGAGTATTGGTTCTTACCAGTCAAAAATCACAAAAATTTAGCTGAAAACTAAAACAATGAAAAATTCCCAGAATTCTAAAAAATTCCCGGGTTTTTCCCGGATCTTATACACCCTATTTTCAACATCATGTGGCTCCTATTCTATTACAAACTACATTGTGCCCATTACCTCCCCCTAGAAATCAATAATACACTTCCTTTATTAATTAAAGAAAGTGAAAAATAAATTTAAAGAACCCAACCTGTAAACACGTGTTGATAATGTTTATGTTCCATCCTAATCCTCGTAAGAGTATTCCAGTTGCTTGAACTCTTCGAAGCTGTCTCTGAAACCAGCTTCTTCAGCTATGTGTGTTACGCCGTCACCATCACAGTTCTATGTCGGCAAGTGTAGTCCCTTCATGGTAATATAACAATTACACCAGGGTGGGTACTCACACTTGAAAAAATAAAACAAAATAAAATAAATTAAAATAGCTGAGAATTCGTAGTGTGGGGATGAAGATGTCCAAAGAAGCTCCTGAGAAATTAGTGGTGAGTGGGGGGAGAAGGGGGGTTCAGCCCATCAATGACTTTTCTTTCCTCTAGGATGTAGTTAGCTGGAGTTTTTCAATCTCAATTTGTATAGACTAATAATAAAATAATTAACACATCTTGAAATATATAAAGCTCAATAAAACTTAATTAAACATTAGTTTAAAAACAAAAGAATTACTTGAAAATTCCTTCTTTGTTTTCAAGTAAAATTTAAGTTCCTAAGAATTACAAATCTTCCAGAAGAATCGCCACCCTGTACGCTCATATTCTAAGATTTGAATTATTACATGAAATTCAAATATTGTCACCTGTCTAAAGCCCCACTGAGATTGTAGAGTTCACCTGCGGTGAATTCATAGAGGGAGATAGGAGATGTACAAGGTGTCCCAGGCTTTGAACACTAGTTACAAAGAGTATCTGTCTCATACTGTGCCTTTTAGTTGATGTGTCAACAATCAACCAGTTCACACTCTCATGGGTCAAATCACTGTCAGCACAGCCACCTTGCCGATCAAACTATATTACATCATTTGCCCAGTGAGAATGAAGGCTCTTTCAGCCGTGACTGAAATCTCTCTCTCTCTCTCTCTCTCTCTCTCTCTCTCTCTCTCTGAGCTGCCACCTAGAGC
The DNA here is from genome assembly GCF_023864275.1 of Schistocerca cancellata. Classification (NCBI taxonomy): domain Eukaryota; kingdom Metazoa; phylum Arthropoda; class Insecta; order Orthoptera; family Acrididae; genus Schistocerca; species Schistocerca cancellata. The sequence goes on from NC_064630.1 coordinate 75,787,951, forward strand.
AAACGCTAAATGGCTTAGTTCCTTCTTCTTTGAATTTTCGCTTCTTCTTCGAAATGGGTTTGGGACTACTGAAATTATCTTCTCTCGTCTTGGCAATAGCCAGCATGGGCTTATTAATAACCAGACCTTATTCCCATGGAGGGAGGACCACTGGCGATACTGAAGTCTCACCACCTTCTGACAGATGGCAACCCGGAAATCATTGAAGGGAATGTAAGAACTAGTGGGCTGAGGTGCAAGGACTGCAGATTTGGCAGCAGCATGAACAGCTTCCTTTCCTGTCAGACCGACATGACCAGGAACCCACATAAACATCACAGTGGCTCCATCAAGAATGGGCAAGTGCAAGCTTTCCTGTACCCATTGCACTGAGAGATGGATGGTGTTCAGTGCACAGAGGCTTTGAATGGTGCTGAGAGAGTCTGAGCAGATGACAACTGAAAAGCCCGTTTTGCCTGATGTACTCTGTGGCCTAATATAGGGCACAGAGCTCTGCCGTGAAAGACTAAAGCCATTGTTCATGCTCCATGAGTAAAGACAATCGAGACATTGCTGAAGATGCCACTCAATGAGACAGGTCTATGAAGAATGCAATAGTGGGCAAAATTGTCAACAAAAAGGGAGCCGAAGACACCTGGCAGGAGACAGGCCATTATAAGGTTAATGGCGATAGCAAAGAAGACTACATTCAGGACAGAACCCTGAGGCACACCGTTTTCCTGGATAAAGGTGTAAAGGCAGATCCCACGCCCACATTGAAAGCTCGGTCTTTTAAAAATTCCTGAAGGAGAAGCTCCACATGTAGAGATTACAGAGGCAGAGTATACCAGTGTTCCAACAGGTGTCATAGGCTTTCTTCAAATCTAAAAACACGGCCAGTCTGGGATTTCTGCAAAAACTATTCATGACGTGGGTGGACAAAGTGACAAGATGGTCAACTGCAGCACAGTGAGCTCAAAAACCACACTGTGCAGTGGTTAGTAAATTGTGAGACTCTAGCCACCATACCAGCCGAGCATCAATCATGCATTCCATCACCTCGTAAAAACAACTAGTGAGTGAGATGGAGCAGTAGTTAGAAGGTAGGTGTTTCTCCTTACCAGGCTTGGATATGGGCATGACTGGCTTTACGCCAGCACCTGGGAAACTTGCTCTCTGCCACGATGCGGTTGTACGTATTAAGCAGAAAGTGCTTGCCCGCAAGAGAAAGGAACTGCAACATCTGAAGGTGAACAGCGTCTGGTCCTGGTGCAGAGGATCTGGATGAAGTGAGAGCATGATCTAACTCCCACATAATAAAGGTGGCATTGTACCACTCACAATTCTGAGAAGAGACAGTATCACCCAACCCCCCTCTGCTCATTTCCAATGGAGGAAGGCAGGGTGATAGTGGGAGAAGTTCGAAAATTCCGCAAAATGGAGCCCCGAGGTGTTGGAAACAGCAATAGGGTCCATGATGACATCTGCTACTGTCAGACCGAACACTGGGGGAATGGATCTTGATCCCAGAGAGCCGTCAGAGGTTGGCCCATGCAACAGAAGAGGGAGTGGAACTGTTAAAAGAACTAGTGAATGAAATACAGCTAGCTTTTTTGCTAACCCGAAGAACGTGACAATACTGTGCATGTGCCTGTTTATAATGAATGCAGGTTGCCATCATAGGATGACGGTTAAAAATGTGGACAGCATGTCCCCACGTGCGAACTATGCCGCGGCACGCCTCAGTCCACCAACGAGCCAGGACATGGCATTGTAAAGAGGAAGTGTGGGGAATGGAACATTCTGAGGCGGAAGGATAATGTTTGTAAGATACTCCACCTGGTCATCACAATTGGGGAAACCGTGTTCGTCAAAGGTCGCCTGGGAGCAGGAAAGCCTCCAGTCAGCCTTAGTAAGCTGCAATTTGTGTGTGCATGGAGGTGGGGTAGGAGTCAACAAATGGATAGCAAATGGGAAATGGTCACTCGAGTAGGTGACACAGTGGACTATTCAAGACGATGGGCGAGATGGGCAGTGCAGGAGGATAGGTCCAAATGGGAATAGGTGTGCAAGGAGACTGAAAGGAATGTGGGTGCTCCTGCGTTAAGGCAGTAAAGGTTAAGTTGATCAAGAAGGGCACCTCTCTGACAGGTGCTGGGAGAACCCCAAATAGGATGGTGGGCAGCAAAAATGGATGAGGTAGCTGCCCAATAAGCTGGATCCTGGTGACACTGAATGATGGAGGGATGTAAATGGTACAAAGGGAAAAGGTCAAGTAAGGAAGGAAAAAGGCAACCTGCAACAGCTTGAGAAGACAGGTAGTAAGAGAAATGGGGTGACTATGAATGTCATCCCACACAAGCAGCAAGACTCCCCCATGAGATGGAATGTTGACCTCTGGTGTAAGGTAAAAATAGACCAGGAGGAAATGCGAAAGCTCAAAGCAGTCGTGAAGACTGCAATTTTGTTTCCTGAAGGCAGAGTACAAGTGGACACTGCAATTCTAAAAGCAGCCGTAAATCCTCTTTGTTGGATCAAGGACCATGACCTTTCCATTGGAAGAGTGTCATGAGGAAGTGGTGTCACATCAGCAGCTGCCGAGTGCCAGCCTGCGAAGACTCGCTGCTGCAGGGCACCGAGGCAGCAGGATCTTGCTCCACGAGGTCAACAGAAGCATAGGCTTTCTTCTCCTGCTGGTCTGTGGAGTCCAAAGCAGAAAAACGGTTGGCGGTGTGCACTGGCGACATGGAGGCCAACCAGGCACAGGTATCACAGGGCAAAACCGTCGAAGAGGATCTTCGAGTCGGCGAAGGAGAAGACCGATGGCCTTTGTTTGACTTCTTCAAGCCTTTCCGGTTAGCAGAGGAAGTTTCGGGTGTTGGTTGGCTGCAGTGTCACAGGAAGTAATCATGGGAACATTCCTTCTGTCCTTTCCAGCCTGTCAGTTGTGTAGCTGGTGACTTCCTGTGAGGTGAAAATTTGCACTCTTGTTGCACAGCTGGACAAGGGGACTGTGAAGCTACCATGACACTGCATGATTTCACAACCTCAGAGCTGAGGTAGAGGTTGCATGTCTGTGTGGCTATGTCCTTCATAGTGCGAGATGTAGCAAGAACAGTACTGTGTCAGACAGTAGAACACAAGGTTTAAAACTAGCCAACACCTTACGAGCAATGGGGTAAGGAACTTTTTCCTCTACCCGGATCTCTTGGACTGCCCACTCATCAAGGTATACGGAACAATCTCGACAGGTAGCAGCATGGTTGCCATTGCAGTTGATACAGCAGGGAGGAGGAGGTGGATAATCGCCCCATGTGCATCCCTACCACAGGTTACACATTTGGCCCGGTGTCGACAAGACATTCTAGTGTGGTTGACATGATGATACTGATAGTAGTGCATCAGGTTCGGGATGTACGGTTGGACTGTGAGAAACTCACAGCCTGCTTTGATCTTGGAAGGAAGCACCACTATCAAAGGAGAGGAAAAGAGTGTGTGTTGGCATTACACAAGAGGTAGCTATCTTTTTTATCACCCAATGGACATCCTGATCAGAAAGGTATGTATGGATGTTGGCCTCGTTCAAACAATCAAGCAACCTAGTGTAAAGACCACCACAGGAAGAATTCCATGTTTGATGGGCCTCCACACGAACAGTATAGTTGTGGAGAAGTGAAGCGGCAAGTAGTTGTGCTTGAGAACCAGAAGTAGTCTTCAAAAGCGAAGTGTCATTCTGTAAACAAGAGCAGTATTTCACAGGTCCAGCTGCTGCATCAACACCTTTCTGAATAATGAATGGATTTACCATTGTGAAGGACTGACCGTCTTCAGTACATGAAACCGTGAGGAACCATGGTGCTTCATTGTTGGTTATTAGTAACTGTGTTATGTCTATTATTTTACAGGTATTGCGTAATTTTTCTTTCGAGAAATGTACGAGTACAAAGTGTACAAATTGCCAGCGACTGCCACAAATTTCTTCTTATTATCTTCCATATTTTCTAATATATAAATTATTTTAAAGTGGCAAAATGTACTAGAATAAATAAAAGTCTTAAACACCGCACTGTACAATGTCGCAATTCCATCGCCTCTGGCCTGCCAAGAAGCACCACAGACCTGGGTCCTTGGATAAACCGTGAAAATTTTCCACATTATGCCACACACAAACAGACCCAGACTGCAAGCAGATCGGTGCGACTACATTCGATGGGCAGGGCTTACCAATTAGTGGGAAATGATGGGCTTCAGATCAGCAGGCCCTATCTGTTAGAGATACCCCCAGAAATGGTCTGCGTTTTTTGCCTGTGGTGTAAGTCGAATTGTGTGGCCAGCTATTCACGTGTCACAGACATCTGTTGGTGAAGCGAGACCAATGAGATTTTTCCAGTTTTTTCCCTTGAAATTTCCCCGATTTCCGACACATTTGAAATTCTCTGATATTCCTTGATTTTCGGAACTTGTGACAACCCTGGTTTCAATAACACAAACACTGCTGATACTTAACAGCACTTTTTATGTTCTACATTGGCTAGTGTTAATCCTACGTGATGGCAGTTCTGTGGGTTCAACCATAGGGAGCCTAGGGAACAATGTACTCACTCTCAGTTTACTTATACTGCCAGCTCTATAAGAACTGTAAATTGCAGCAACTGATATTGCATGCAAATACAGCCTCGACTGGTCGAGGAACACGGATCTACGAGTTCGCATTTCACAATAGGTTCACACAGACAATACGACACTAATGTTAACGGTAATCCATGAAGTAGAGATCACAAACAACTGTGCAACAGGAAGAAAATTTGGTGTCATGGAACAAAGACTAAATTAAAGGCAGGCAATAACACACATCAAGCTTTCAGGGGACCAAAGCAGGAAGGTTCCACAAATCTGAGCAGCTCCTTGATCAGTATGTGCAAGAGAAATCCAATGAAGACTTACCAATTATTTGAGAAATTACATGAAAGAAGAATTGGCTAGAGAAAGGCACCATAGAATTCAAAATAAGTGTGGGCTGGTGTGTGTGGTGGTGGTGGTGGTGATGATGATGATGACGATGATGATGAGAGTGGAGTTTATGTTACGATGCAGAACAACACTAGCTCCTTGACTCCACGTGGCATATGAGAAAACTACCACCACATCACTGTCTCATAACCAATCTAAGGAAACAGAACAACCATCTGCTACACCCCATGTGCAACGCCAATCAGATACCGGTCTACTCCAATCCAAAGCCAAATGTTACTGTCGAAGTGCAGGGCATTAAAATTGTTCCAGTAAGATGTACTGGCAATGGATAGGCCAGAATAACGATGTTGGGTGCACTAGCGGATGGCAGGAAGCACCACCAAATATGATTCTTCAGAGGAAAAGATACCAAAAGGAAGCTAGCCGATGGATTAACTGTTATATGCCAAGAAAACGGTTGGATGACAGATGACCTGATGCTAGATTGAGTGAATGTTGTTTGGAAAAGAATGCCAGGTTTTATTTAACAGAAAGAAAATGTTTGTGCAGGATTTTTTCAAGGGACACTTCACCTCGAAAGCTAAGGATCTGATATCAAAGAATAACACAGATTTGGTAATAATTCCTGGCAGCATGGCTGTTGTGATTAAACCTTTTAAAGTGGAAGGCAAGGAAAGATAAAAATTAGACAAGTGCAGATAGGTCTCTCACACTAAGGGTTCTGTACAAACTACCTGTATATATAGTTCAGCCATCCTGGGGATCTAGAATTTCAGTGATTTTTGCCTGTTATCAATACTGATGATGGAAATAGGATCACATTTGAGGAGGTGGAGAAAATGGTCAATAGATTGCAGTGCAATAAAGCAGCTGGGGTGGATGAAATTAAGTCAGAACTCATCAAATACAGTGGAATGTCAGGTCTTAAATGGCTACACAGGATAATTGAAACGGCCTGGGAGTCGGGACAGGTTCCATCAGACTGGAAAAAAACAGTAATCACACCAATCTTTAAACATGGAAACAGAAAAGATTGTAACAACTACAGAGGTATCTCTTTAATCAGCGTTGTGCGTAAAATCTTCTCAGGTATTGTTGAAAGAAAAGTGCGAGTATTAGTTGAGGACAAACTGGATGAAAATCAGTGTGGGTTTAGGGCTCTTAGAGGTTGTCAGGACCAGATCTTTAGCTTACGGCAAATAATGGAGAAGTGTTATGAGTGGAACAGGGAATTGTATCTATGCTTTATAGATCTAGAAAAGGCATATGACCGGGTTCCTAGGAGGAAGTTATTGTCTGTTCTACAAGATTATGGAATAGGAGGCAAACTGTTGCAAGCAATTAAAGGTCTTTACATAGAGAGTCAGGCAGCAGTTAGAGTTGACGGTAAATTGAGCTCATGGTTCAGAGTAGTTTCAGGGGTAAGACAAGGCTGCAACCTGTCTCCACTGTTGTTCATATTATTTATGGATCATATGTTGAAAACAATAGACTGGCTGGGTGAGATTAAGATATGTGAACAAAAAATAAGCAGTCTTGCATATGCGGATGACTTAGTTGTGATGGCAGATTCGATTGAAAGTTTGCAAACTAATATTTCAGAGCTAGATCAGAAATGTAAGGACTATGGTATGAGGATTAGCATCTCCAAAACGAAAGTAATGTCAGTGGGAAAGAAATATAAACGGATTGAGTGCCAAATAGGAGGAACAAAGTTAGAACAGGTGGACGGTTTCAAGTACTTAGGATGCATATTCTCACAGGACGGCAACATAGTGAAAGAACTAGAAGCGAGGTGTAGCAAAGCTAATGCAGTGAGCGCTCAGCTACGATCTACTCTCTTCTGCAAGAAGGAAGTCAGTACCAAGACTAAGTTATCTGTGCACCGTTCAATCTTTCGACCAACTTTGTTGTATGGGAGCGAAAGCTGGATGGATTCAGGTTACCTTATCAACAAGGTTGAGGTTACAGATATGAAAGTAGCTAGGATCATTGCAGGTACTAGTAGATGGGAACAATGACAGGAGGGTGTCCACAATGAGGAAATCAAAGAAAAACTGGGAATGAACTCTATAGATGCAGCAGTCAGGGTGAACAGGCTTAGATGGTGGGGTCATGTTACACGCATGGGAGAAGTAAGGCTACCCAAGAGACTCATGGGTTCAGCAGTAGAGGGTAGGAGAAGGTACCTGGATTCAGTTAAGAATGATTTTGAAGTAAAAGGTTTAACATCAGAAGAGGCACCAATGTTAGCACTGAATAGGGGATCATGGAGGAATTTTATAAGAGGGGCTATGCACCAGACTGAACGCTGAAAGGCATAATCAGTCTTAAATGATGATGATCAATACTGTTAAAACTGCCTGTTATTGATATTGATACTGGCAAGACACTGGTCACAGGAATTGCAAGACTGTATCAAAATCTCTTCAGTAGTTCCTTAGACTAGCCCAGACACATGGAAATAAGTGAGCACGGGACTTTAATCTACATCTACATCTACATCCATACTCTGCAAGCCACCTGACGGTGTGTGGCGGAGGGTACCCTGAGTACCTCTATCGGTTCTCCCTTCTATTCCAGTCTCGTATTGTTCGTGGAAAGAAGGATTGTCGGTATGCCTCTGTGTGGGCCCTAATCTCTCTGATTTTATCCTCATTGGCTCTTCGCGAGATATACGTAGGAGGGAGCAATATACTGCTTGACTCTTTGGTGAAGGTATGTTCTCGAAACTTTGACAAAAGCCCATACCGAGCTACTGAGCATCTCTCCTGCAGAGTCTTCCACTGGATTTTATCTATCATCTCCGTAACGCTTTCGCGATTACTAAATGATCCTGTAACGAAGCGCGCTGCTCTCCGTTGGATCTTCTCTATATCTTCTATCAACCCTATATGGTACGGATCCCACACTGCTGAGCAGTATTCAAGCAGTGGGCGAACAAGCGTACTGTAACCTACTTCCTTTGTTTTCGGATTGCATTTCCTTAGGATTCTTCCAATGAATCTCAGTCTGGCATCTGCTTTACCGACGAGCAACATTATATGCTTATTCCATTTTAAATCACTCCTAATGCGTACTCCCAGATAATTTATGGTATTAACTGCTTCCAGTTGCTGACCTGCTATTTTGTAGCTAAATGATAAAGGATCTATCTTTTTGTGTATTCACAGCACATTACACTGGTCTACATTGAGATTCAATTGCCATTCCCTGCACCATGCGTCAATTCGCTGCAGATCCTCCTGCATTTCAGTACAATTTTCCATTGTTACAACCTCTCGATACATCACAGCATCATCTGCAAAAAGCCTCAGTCATTTATGTATATTGTGAATAACAACGGTCCTATGACACTCCCCTGCGGCACACCTGAAATCACTCTACTTCGGAAGACTTCTCTCCATTGAGAATGACATGCTGCGTCCTGTTATCTAGGAACTCCTCAATCCAATCACACAATTGGTCTGATAGTCCATATGCTCTTACTTTGTTCATTAAACGACTGTGGGGAACTGTATCGAACGCCTTGCGGAAGTCAAGAAACACAGCATCTACCTGTGAACCCGTGTCTATGGTCCTCCGAGTCTCATGGACGAATAGCGCGAGCTGAGTTTCACATGACTGTCTTTTTCAAAACCCACGCTGATTCCTACAGAGTAGATTTCTAGTCTCCAGAAAATTCATTATACTCCAACACAATACGTGTTCCAAAATTCTACAACTGATTGACGTTAGAGATATAGGTCTATAGTTCTGCACATCTGTTCGACGTCCCTTCTTGAAAACTGGGATGACCTGTGCCCTTTTCCAATCCTTTGGAACGCTATGCTCTTCTAGAGGCCTACGGTACACCGCTGCAAGAAGGGGAGCAAGTTCCTTCGCGTACTCTGTGTAAAATCGAACTGGTATCCCATCAGGTCCAGAGGCCTTTCCTCTTTTGAGCGATTTTAATTGTTTCCCTATCCCTCTGTCGTCTATTTCGATATCTACCATTTTGTCATCTGTGCGACAATCTAGAGAAGGAACTACAGTGCAATCTTCCTCTGTGAAACAACTTTGGAAAAAGACATTTAGTATTTCAGCCTTTAGTCTGTCATCCTCTGTTTCAGTACCATTTTGGTCAAAGAGTGTCTAGACATTTTGTTTTGATCCACCTACCGTTTTGACATAAGACCAAAATTTCTTAGGATTTTCTGCCAAGTCAGTACATAGAACTTTACTTTCGAATTCATTGAACGCCTCTCGCATAGCTCTCTTCACACTACATTTCGCTTCGCGTAATTTTTGTTTGTCTGCAAGGCTTTGGCTATGTTTATGTTTGCTGTGAAGTTCCCTTTGCTTCCGCAGCAGTTTTCTAACTCGGTTTTTGTACCACGGTGGCTCTTTTCCATCTCTTACGATCTTGCTTGGCACATACTCATCTAACGCATAATGTACGATGGTTTTGAACTTTGTCCACTGATCCTCAACACTATCTGTACTTGAGACAAAACTTCTGTGTTGAGCCAACAGGTACTCTGAAATCTGCTTTTTGTCACTTTTTCTAAACAGAAAAATCTTCCTACCCTTTTTAATATTTCTATTTACGGCCTAAATCATCGATGCAGTAATCGCTTTATGATCGCTGATTCCCTGTTCTGCGTTAACTGTTTCAAATAGTTCGGGGCTGTTTGTCACCAGAAGGTCTAATATGTTATCGCCACGGGTCGGTTCTCTGTTTAACTGCACAAGGTAGTTTTTAGATAAAGCACTTAAAAAATTTCACTGGATTCTTTGTCCCTGCCACCCGTTATGAACGTTTGATTCTCCCAGTCTATATCCGGCAAATTAAAATCTCCACCCAGAACTATAACATCGTGGGGAAATCTACTCGAAATATTTTCCAAATTATCCTTCAGGTGCTCAGCCACAACAGTTGCTGAGCCAGGGGGCCTATAGAGACATCCAATTACCATGTCTGAGCCTGCTTTAACAGTGACCTTCACCCAAATCATTTCACATTTCGGATCTCCATCAATTTCCTTCGATACTATTGCACTTCTTATAGCTATAAACACGCCTCCCCCTTCACTGTTCAGCCTGTCTCTGCGGTATACATTCCAATCTGAGTTTAGGATTTCATTACTGTTTACGTCTGGTTTCAGCCAACTTTCTGTCCCTAGTACTATATGGGCGTTGTGACCGTTTATTAATGAGAGCAGTTCTGGGACCTTTCTATAGACGCTCCTGCAGTTTACTATTAGCACATTAATATTGTTATTCCCTGTTGCATTTTGCCTACTCCTACCTTGCCGCGTCTCAGGAGGCGTCTTGTCGGGCCTAGGGAGGAAATTCTCTAACCTAAAAACCCCCATGTGCACTCCACACGTACTCCGCTACCCTTGTAGCCGCTTCCGGTGTGTATTGCACGCCTGACCTATTCAGGGGGACCCTACATTTCTCCACCCGATAGCGGAGGTCGAGAAATTGCACCCCAGATCTCCGCAGAATCGTCTGAGCCTCTGGTTTAAGCCTTCCACTTGGCTCCAAACCAGAGGACCGCGATCGGTTCTGGGAACGATACTACAAATAGTTAGCTCTGATTCCACCCCGCGAGCGAGGCTTTCCGCTTTCACCAATTCCGCCAACCGCCTGTACGAACTGAGGATGACCTCTGAACCCAGACGGCAGGAGTCATTGGTGCCGACATGAGCAACAATTTGCAGTCTGGTGCACCCAGTGCTCTCTATCGCCGCCGGTAGGGCCTCCTCCACATCTCTGATGAGACCCCCCCAGCAAGCAGACAGAGTGAACACTGGCCTTCTTCCTCGACCTTCCCGCTATTTCCCTAAGGGGCTCCATCACCCGCCTAACGTTGGAGCTCCCAATAACTAATAAACCCCTCCCCCCTTGTGCCTGCTCGGACCTTGCTGAAGGAGCAGCCACATGTCCACTCACAGGCAAATCGGGCGATGCCACACGGCCAGACTCCACATTGACCCTCCGCCTCGTGCACCGCAAACGCCGCTGAAACCGCCACTCCCCTTGGGGAGAGGGTGGCCCAACCGCGCCCAGTACCCGCGAAGATGTCTCGACAGCAGGGACAGTGGGAGAAGCATGTAACACCTGGGGTGTACCTTGCAACGCACCAGACTCCCCACTGCCGCTACACTCCGAGGCAGCAGCCTGAAGACGGCTGACCGCGGCCATCAACACGTTCAGCTGTTCGCGAACAGTGGCCAGCTCCTCCTGCGTCCGTACACAGCAGTCACACATCCTATCCATCCTAAGGAAACAATTTACTGAAGAGAGTTAATCAACCTTGAACTAGACTGCTAATTCACTAAAGGCGGCTGCTTATTCACTAAACTGTGGTTGCTAGCCACTTCTTGTAGAAAACAATGAAAATAACACTACCTGTCTCTGGACTGTATTGAAAACAAACACTAGCACTACTGGCACTATGGCTGACTAAAGGGACACTGACAGTATTGAAAACGAACACGAAATCTATGGAACACTATTAATAGCACCCGACAATTAAAGCTTCCTAAAAGCAAATAAACACGGAAGAAGAAGAGACAAGTAAGAAAAATACAGTTAATACTTAAATTAAGGTAGCTCGCTGCACAGCAGACGTGAAGCAGGTGGCAGTTACGACGACATGTCTATACATGTAGAGAGAGAGAGAGAGAGAGAGAGAGAGAGAGAGAGAGAGAGATAAGATTTAATAATACATTTTTTTATTTATTTACTGAATCATGACTACAACTTACATTTTGTGCTGGCATGCAGTAATGTTTGCTATTTTGCTTTTGAAGGATTGTGAATGGAATTCGTGTTCAAATGGCAAAAGATTGTGTGTGTCAGTATGCAATTTAAAAATCTGAGTTTCTTTCCTTTTACTTGTACCGTGAAACCCTCTTCTTGCCAAATTTTACGATTCTAGGTCAACAGGAATCACCCTGTAGGTGGAGTATCAAAATATGTGACATAAATAGCCGAATGTTTTGATTGAGGTGACCTAAACTTTTACACCTCCAAGAGTCGGTTGACCTTCATATATGACAAATTTGAAACACATACATCTACCCATTCCTGAGAAAAAGGGTTCTTAAGAGTCGTACATACAGATGGGCAACAAAACAATCCTATAAGAGCTCTGATTACGCAGACTGACACACAGAACCCTAAAAATTTATCTAAATAATTTCTTTTGTTCATTTTCTTTGTCCTATTATCAAAGAGTGGGTAGCAAAGATCATAAGTTTAGAGTAGGTATAATATTAACACTTTTCCTCTGTACCTATATACATACTCCGCAAGCCACCCATGTTTGTTGTTGTGGCCTTCAGTTTACAGACTGGTTTGATTCAGCTCTCCACGTTACTCTATCCTGTGCCAGCTTCTTCATCTCTCAGTACCTAATGCAACCTACATCTTTCTGAATCTGTTTAGTCTCCGCAAGCCACCATACAGTGAATTGTAAGGGCACCCAGACAATAGTCTGTGGGGTGGGGGCAGGGTGGGGTGGTATGGAGTTCTTTTTTTAATATTTTGAGAGAGAAATGGTGACTTGTTTGCAGCCGTAAGAAAGTTCCTGTTCAAACCCTATTAAATACCTGTGTAATACTGACATTTTAATCAATTTCTTGAAATAAAAGCCTCATAATGCTATATTTTTTTCCTCTCCCCGAGAGGCGGGGGTGGGGGGGGGGAGGAGGAGGTGTGTGTGTGTGTGTGTGTGTGTGTGTGTGTGTGTGTGTGTGTGTGTGTGTGTGTGCGCGCGCAGCCTTGGATGCGGGGCAGAGGGCACCATTTACCACTACTGGTCATTTCTTTTCCTGGTCCACTAGCCAACAAAGCAAGGAAAAGAACAACTGTCTACAAATCACCATATGAACCCTAATTTCTCTCCCCTTATCTTCATGGTCCTTACATGAAATGTCCAAAACAGCCAAATCATCTCCGGTCAGCCTCAAAAGCTGTGTCTGTAAATATCTGCAATAGTGCCTCACAAAAAGACTATCTTCCTTCCAGAGATTCCCATCATAGAGTTCACAAAGCATTTCTGTAATATGAGGGCTATCCACAAAGTACATTACGTTTTGGAATTAAAAATAAAGTATTGGAAATTTTTTTTATTGTATACAGATGAAAGCCACACTTAAATACTACTTTTCTACATAGTTGCCATTTAAATTAAGGCACTTATCGTAGCAATGGACGAGCTCATCCATCGCTACGATAAGTGCCTTAATTTAAATGGCAACTATGTAGAAAAGTAGTATTTAAGTGTGGCTTCATCTGTATATAATAAAAAATTTCCAATACTTTATTTATTTTTAATTCCAAAATGTAATGTACTTCGTGGATAGCCCTCTTACTTTGACACCGACTGAACCTACCAGTAACAAATCCAACAGCACACCTCCAAATTGCTTCAATGTCTTCCTTTAATCAGACATGGTAAGTATCTCCAACACACTATCAGTACTCAAGAATGGGTTTCACTAGCATTCTATAAGCTGTCTCCTTTATAGATGACCTGCACTTCCCCAAAATCACCCCATAAAATGAAGTCTAGCATTCGCCTTCCCAACTACCAACCTGACTGGCTCATTCCATTTCACACTGCTTGGCAACCTTCATTACAAAATTACAGTAATTAATATTTCATCAACTTTGAGAACCTCGTACCAAAGCAACAGTAAATGACAAGCTCTTGAAACTTTAATGTTGTGTTGAGCACCACAAGATTACTAACAGTCTGAATTTTATGCAGCCTTAAATTCTTACTGCAGCGTGACATTTTTCTAATTCTATGGCTTAATTAACTTAGCTATTACATACACTCGCTGCACACACAACTAGCAGGCTCAAAATATTTAAGTCCAATTTTCTTTTGATCATCAATTTTCACATGTGAACCCTGAGTGAATTTTAATTCCAAACACTTAACCAGCACAACAGTTGAAATGTAATGATTATATTGGATTCCTAACATACTTAACTTTACAGATACAGTGAAATCAGAGGAAAATTGAACATTTTGTGATAATGAGAACATTTGCCGAGGAGCCCAAGATACGAAAAAAATGTTATAAAAGTAATTAAGGGAATATATTCTCACCTTTTTCCTCATGATATTCATTCCAGAGATCAATAAGCCTCTGTGGATATTTTCCTTTAACACACACACAACGAGCAACCTCCACAAAGCAGCTAGTTTTGAACTGTGCATCATGACGTAAATTACTCAATTCCCTATATGAACAAGAAAACATTTTAAGAATAGGAGGACACTCATGTATCATAATATCATGACAATTGTTTACTTACATAGCAATAACCAATTCTGAAAGGACTTCTTCATACTTTTTTTGTTTCTCCCCATTCACCAAGATATGACCTTCAATGGGGATAATTTTAAGCACCCTGTCAGAGGTACAATTATACTGACAGAAAAACACTTCTCCATATAAGCCTTCACCTATCTTCTTACAATTGTCAAAAAACCTGAAGAAAAAAAAGCACCACTTGATTTCACAAAATAATGAAAAATCACTTACCAAATACATCGGGGAGGGAGACTGATTTCTAACACAGCAATTAAGTAAAATGTGAACAAGAAGTGATGAGGTATCTCCTCTAGCCAAGCTTTCTTTCCAAGAAAAGAGAGAGAAAGGATGGGAAAAGTAAAGAAAACTACTTGGTAATTTTAATACTGTTCCTAGTTTGAAGTTACTGCAAACTAAAAAATGCAATAATTACTGTAATCACGCAATAAATGTTGAAACTTTAAAATTAAACCAGGAAAATTAATAATGGTTATTTGTTTTCAGTAATCATATGGAAATTAATTTATTTATCTAATGTTGAATTCACGCAACACCATTACATCTATGCATGTATATAGAAAGGAATCAGGGTGAATATAATTTAGAAGAACATTAAAAGTTGCAACAGCGTAACTCGTGAATGAAGTTAACAGTTCACAGAGCTTAATGATATTTCTGAACTCGTGTGGCATACACCACCAGTTCAGAGTACAGAATAGTATACTGGACCAGCCGTAAGTAACATTTCAGCACATACTAGCGAATGCATCTTGTGTATTTTCTTGTTTGTATTTAGCCTCATAAGCAAATAGTAGAAACTGAAACCTCAGATTAAAAATCATACAGAAACATCCCTCTATAGATCTGTAACTTCAGAAACAGAAGTAATGTAACTTACAACTTTTTTTAAACCTCTGAATTTTCCAAATTAGGATTTTCTACACTCCAATATGAAATAAAGGCTTTAAGGTAGATGTTCTTTTTGACCAGTAGTTTATCATCCCAAAAAAGCAGCAGCACAGTGAAGTGCAATTCATTAAAGTTTAAACACATGATTTAAAACTGCCACACAAAGCAGTTTAAATAGACAACAAACTAACTTCAGTATATGTCTGAATATCAAACTTACAAACAAATAAAGTATTATTTTGGCAACTTCTACTTTTGGCATAGTCCGTATCAATTCAGACAGACTAGGAAAAAATCTTACCTTCATAGTCTCGGATGTTACTGAATTTAGCGTATGTTAAAATGAAGGACTAAATTTCTGCTTCAAGATACAGCCCTCCAAAGATGACACTGCACATACCATTTTGAAGATGCAAATTTTGGAAAAAAAATTTTTAAACACAGTATCTCTAGATATTGTGCTGGTTTTTTATCTGAAATGTAATTTCTTTAGGATTACAAAGAAATCCTCCATTTGGACTGACCTATCAAAATTCATTTACTACAGCATTCTGAACTTTTTAATAACTTATGAATTTTTTTCAAAAATGCCAATACATAAAATTTTTATTTTCTTCTGTTGATTAGTACCATATAGTTCCACATTCCCTACAAAGGAGAGCTTCCACTTTTAGGTTGAACAGGTTTTATAAACAACTGAAGTTTTTGCCATACATAAAACCTGTTGTGTGAACACAACAGGCTCATAAAAATAAAACAAAATAAAAAACTAGCTTTATTTTAACGTAATTTTAGTTTTGAAAGATGAGTAAGAGACTCATTTTTCAAGCATTTTAAATGGTTTCAAATTGTATCTGAAAGATCCAAAGACTTGCATAAATTTCACTACAATTTGGTTTAACTCTTAACTGGTGTCTATAATCTCTGCAATCCACCAGTCACAGCCATATACACATGCCACAAACATCCCCCTTCTCAGGTTGTTAATCTGAATATCGTCCTGCTGCTTCTGAGGTGTTGGCCAAATAAACAAAATTTCTTCTTTCTTGCTCTTTAAAGTGCGTGCAATATGAATTCACCCATCACTGAGTCCAAAAATGTGTCTTCTGAATTCCTTTCACAGGAATAGCTTGTATGGACCGTTCTTTTTTCTGCTCACAGAATTCCTCGATTTCCTCTTTGGACAACAGAATGAGGGCTGTGGATGTGTAAGATTTCAAGACTCTCGTAAAATCCTCAGCATCCTGAATCACAGTTGTAGCTGTTCTGGAAAAATTAAGTTTTGTAGCATGGTGCTTCAGCAGGCCACCTACACAATCGCAAGGCCCCTTCCCGTGACCAGTAGCACTGTATACGCAGTCAGTTGGCACAAGCAACTTACTCAATTCAAACAGCTGGTAATGATTTTTAAAATGACTAGGAGCACCATCAGAAATAATGGTGATCTTCTCAGCCCCTGTTTGCAGATGAATTTTGCGCGTTGCTAGAAAAGCATGTACTGAGTCATGTCCTGTGCCATCGCTTATTACTGCAACACTTGTGATCTTGTTTTGAAAAATGTCATTCTTGTAAAAATTGAAACCCTTGTGCTTCTTGTGGAGGAATTACAGACCAGTTCTCAGCAAAATCACAGTGAAGCACTGAACATAGTTCTTCAGCCTGTACACACCCTTTCACTTCTGCAATGTGGTGGTGTTGCAATTTCTTCAGATGTTTGTGTTTTACTGCTTCAACTGACCATTTACCAAGTTCATCAATGAAACTGTCAAAGGCAACAGTTTTCTTTATTAGTTTATTTTCCTCCCATGCCACATATATAATTTCTGCAGGGTTATCTGCTATGTCTTCCAGGCCAAGTGTCTGTAAAGACAGTCCTCCCCTTCCAGGGCAGTCACCAGATTCTTGAAACAAACAGGTCTCTCACTTTACATCACAGACTACTAAGAGTTTCAGACACCCAACCAAAGTGTCATATGTCACATGCTCCAGTAAGTTCTTCAAAGTTACCATACAGTCAAAAATTCTCACAGTACACACACACACACACACACACACACACACAACACACACACACACACACACCTCTAAGTGATTAACTACCCACTTAGGTCATAGTGCATAAAATTTTAATCTTCCAATATAAGTTGTATAGTTGCTCTTACAAATTGCAAAAGTTTCTTTAATACTGCAAGTCATGTCTCTCTTCACTTTCGCAACTTTATGACCTTCAACTGTTTTGTTGGCAGTGTGGCGATAACAGCCCCATTTATCTTCCACATAAAATGATTGCACTATTTTAACTTTAGTTGCTTCTACAGGATGACAATAATAGGGATCTGGTCTTCCAAAGACTCCTTTTACAGATCTCACATTTCCTGATTTGTCTATCATGTACTCCGATACTGTTGGAACATGGTTCAAAAATCTTTTTCAAAATGTCCCTGGAATAATAGTTAAAACTTCCACCTCTTCACTGTAGGATGGACAAATATTCAGCAGCTGAATTGATATTTGTGAAAAATTCCTGGCAAGAGGTGCACGAGTGCTTGTTTCATTTTCTTCTGAAGATGGAATTTCTACTTTGAAGAATGTAGCCAGTTTTGCTGTAGTGTATTCACCCACAGCTTTAGTGACTTCTCTGCACTTTGATCCCTAGAGCTTATGACTCTACTTCACTGAACATCGTTTCTTAACAGGACTAACACCTACCTCTGTAGTTGACTGGTTCAGGGTATTTAATTCTTCCTCTACTGAAGAAAAAGGAGACTTCACCTTGTTCAGATATTATCATTGTTGTTATTCTGTCAAAACATTTAGGACACAAAAAGTAGTCACTGGAAACACCATTTTAAAAGATAATCTTCAAATGAGAAAACTTATCACTACCTTGAACAAAATCTGCGTTTTTATTTGTCTTATATATCACTCTTTTATGGATATGCAAATAGTCAGCACACTTCACTCTCCTGTGGATCCAGTCAGAAGACATTTCGAAGTCCTTTCCACAAAACACACTGCAACTTTGTCTACTGGCAAATTCCTCATGAAAACACAGAACTCACCGGATGGTGTCAGATTTCTTAGAAGTCTCTTCACTAAACAAATTAGCACTGACCAACTACAATACAGAAACCTGCAATGAACAACCACAACAAAGAAACTGACAAGAATCTACAACAAAGTTTAAGAAATATCTGCACAATGAAAGTCAAAAGAAATAAGTAAAGAAAGACAGTGAAAAGAAGTAACACAGCAAAGACAATAGAAATAAGCATTGTAATGAAGAAATTGGTAAAGACAACTTCAGTGAAGACATACATTACCCTTGAAAGTTAAATAATGATTTTTTAAAAAATAAAACCTGCCACACTTAGAAGTGGGTGCTCTCCTTTACAGAGAATATAGTACTACATGGAACTAATCAACAGGAAAAAGTCTAACTTTTCTGGATTGGCTTTTTTTTTGGGGGTGGGGGGAATAAATAAAAAATCTGTAAACTACAAAAAATTCAAAAAGCAACAGTAGAAGAACTTTGACATATGTCCAGAGGATACCATTGTAATCATAAAGCTATTATCTTTCAAATAAAATAAAATAAAAAAACCAACACTAACAAAATATCTACAACTGTTACAGTGAAACAGCATATTAACATCTTCAGAATGGTGTTTGCACTTTGAAGGTCTGTATCTCTGAGCATGAATTTTTTTAGAGAAAAGAAAAAAGTACGTGTTTCTTACTTACTCCACAATTTTAACATGCTAAATTCAATGACATCCAAGACTATGAAGGTGTGGCGTCAATAGGTCACATCGACCACACATTGGAACATTAACTTCTCAGACACACCGCCGTGTTTAATTCACTCTGCCTTTGTACTTCATGCAGTGTTTATGGTAAAATATAGGTGTATATAGAAAACTTGGGAACTGTTTATTGTATATATTATGACCCGTATACCTAATCCCATATTGATGACCCTGGACAAAAAGTTCTACGTCTTCCGCGCCGGTCATACAGAATGAACAGGTTTCATGTACGACGCCTTGGCTACATCACCGAACATCCTTTACGAATATTTGGAGGCCCAGCTCTTACAATCAGGCCAACAACCCCCCCCCCCCCCCGTCAGTTATTTCGCAGCTAACGGACAACAATCTCCGATTTTATACGAGGATAACCTCTACTTCAGTAACTCCACAAGGACCGAGTGTTACACAATTACCTCAAATAATGGACTCGGGTTTTGTTTCGCTGGATTACACACAACCACTAGTGAAAAGTAAAGTGGATGATCTAAATAGTGCGACGATCGATCGCCCGTACCAAGTTCGAAGGGACCAAAATTCGCACACGTGCTTTGATTCTGTACGCACCACGACGCCCGTTACAGTAGTGCATGTGCAATGCCGCCATTTGTGCAAAATGCACACGCAGTCACTATTACCAAGCTACGCCAGCCTCACCTTCCTCACAAATCAGTACGACATTTTTATGTCTCCAGTTCGCTAGAACAAACCACCCGATCGGCGGCCCAGTTTCGCAACCAAGTGCGTATGACTGCACTCACATAGCTTTTTCACCCAGCAACCTTGTACAAAGACAGTACGACTGCCGGCAGAATTCACCAGTGTTTTGTGGTCCTACCACGAAGGACGCATGGCCAGTGTGCACGGAAAACTCTCATTGTTAGCACTTTAAGCTGCACCCCCCCCCCCCTCCCCACCCCCCAATGCCGCGCATGCGTAATAGGCATGTGACTTTCGTGCTGCCTTTTCCTACTCGCGCTAACAGCTACGCCTCATCGCACCCCACTCGTCCCAAAACTCGACGTCAGAACCTCACTCAGTCTCGTGTACAGTTCATAAGTCTCTTCTGTCACTGATGGAACACACAAAATAATTACCACTGCCGGCCCTCCTATTAGACACAAGGTTAGACACCTCAAACACACTAAATTGCGCACGGCCCGGCAGCAAATTAACGAACTTCTGGAGGCAGGCATCCTAGAGCTATCAGACAGCAATTGGTCTTCACCAATTCACCTCATCACCAAACATGACAGTTCTTTTCAAATGTGTGGTGATTATAGACATTTAAGTGCTAGCACTGTCATCGACAATTACCCCGTACCAAAAATAAACGATTTCACTCATATGTCATCGGGCACTGCAATCTTCAGTGTGATTGCAAACGTGCTATCACCAGATTCCCGTAGTGCCGGAAGACATTCCAAAAACTGGTATCATCATGCTGCTCAGTTTGTTCCATTACAACTTGAAGCCATTCGGTTTAAAGAATGCAGCACACACAAACGTGGCAATGTTTCATTGACTCAATCTTACAATGATTTGAGTTCTGCTTCGCATACCTGGATGACATACTCATTTTCAGTAAATCGACCGCAGACCATAAAGATCATTTATCCCAGGTCCTCCAGACTTTGGCATCCAATGGTGTCGAGGTCAACAAAGAAAAATTCCAACTGTGTCAGTCTTCCGTGACATTTCTGGGTTACACTGTCTCCACATATGAAATACAGCCTCCCAAATCCTGCGTATAGACTATCATGTCATTACCAATATTACAAAAAGAAAAGGCGACAGTTTCACCAATTCATTTTTTCTCCAAAAAACTGTCTACAGCCCAAAAGAAATACTCTGCTTTTAATAGAAAGCTTCTGATAGTGTACGAGGCCGTCAAACATTTCCGCACTGACATTGAGGGCTGTCCTTTCTTCATTCTTACTGATAATAAACCGCTGGCAGACGCCTTCTGCAACCCGCCAAAGGAAATGTATAGCAGTAAAAATGTAGTATCATGTTGATCAATTGTGTGGTGTAATGGAAAGTGTCATGGCTTCACACAGAAGTTCATGGATTCAAATCTCATCAGGTACTTTATTTTAATACTTAATTTTTTATCAAAATTACATTGCTCAATACTGTTACTCAGTTGGTTTAAATATAATATTTTATTTTTATTCCTTTGTCACATCATTTTAATCATACCAACTACTTCATTTCCTCTGTTTTTGCTTCCTACATTTTTTTTACTGCTTTAAATCTTTTTTCGTGTGATTTTAATTAATTTTATGCATTAATTTCAATTCAACCTGTTATTTCTTCATCCATGTTACTGCATTCG